>NC_080714.1:4619258-4696758 GCF_019097595.1 Hemibagrus wyckioides
TCCCAGGTTCGAACAGGCAGGGGCCTTTCTGTGTGGAGTTTGCATGTTCTCCCCGTGCCTGTGTGGGGGTACTCTGGTTTCCACCCACAGTCCAAAAACGTGTACATTAGGTTTATTGGTAATTCTAAATTGCCCATAGGAGTGAGTGTGTGTGTGTGTGGTTGTCTGTCTATATGTGTGGCCCTGTGATGGACTGGTGACCTGTCCAGGGTGTACCCCTGCCTTTCGCCCAACAGATCCAACAGATCCCCCGTGACCCTAATTAGGAATAAAGTGGGTATAGAAGATGGATGGATTATATCATCCATGGACTTGGAACAGTATTTTTGGATTACTTTAAAATAGCAAGACTTCCTATTTTTTGTTTGTTTGTTTTTTGGGGGTGTTTTTAATGGCAAAAACAGGCTTCCACAAATTTAATACCTTCTTTTTGGTTATATTAAATGTCTTCATGCTGAAGTGAATAATTTAGTTATATAAACGATTATACGTTCATAAATATTAATTGTTTATAACTATTATAAATGACTAATTATTAATTGTGTTTATAAAGAAAGTTAAATCACATCAACATTGGGTTGGATGTTGCCAAAAAAAAATAGTACAAGAAAATCTAATTAATAGTCCAAAAAAATAGTCCAAAAAAATATAAAAAAATTTTTTTTTAGAGAATTTAAAGAGCGCTTACTTTTAGATTGGATTTTTTTTTGTTTGTTTGTTTTTGTTCAACAGGATATTAAAAATGCAAGGTAGATTTATGAGGTTACAGTTCACCTTGATAAACACGGTGCAAAGAGGTAATAACAATTTCACAATCCCACAACCACAACGAGTCCGGTCCTGTTACGTTATTTATTACATCTCTTTCTTAACGGCTGCATCAGCAGACGGTTTTGCAAGCACACACACGAAGACATTTCTCTAGGCACTTTTCCATGGAGTGTTTAAAAAAAAAAAAATCATTCTATGAAAATGTCATGGAATTAAATAAAATACAGTACAAGGAAGCAAAAAGAAAATACGTGTGGAAAAAAAAAATCAAGAAGTCATTTCTTTCCCACGCATTCCGTCAGATTTTCATGTCAGACTCGAATGAAGTGCGAGTGCAGGCTGACACGAGAAAGCAATGGTCAGCAGTTAAAAGGTTAACAGCCGATTCGGACTGCTGTGAAGCCTACGTTAAGGCTCTTAGAAGTGACACAGTTTGTCTGTCCTGCTCTAACAAACATGTTCTTTAATAAACAGACTCAGATGTGAATAAAACCTAGATATATTCAATGCCTCACTCTATTTTCATCTAGACATCTGCTGAGGTAATTAACAGGTAGTTGTTTTTAGCTAAGCTAGCTCCCTTAGAGACAAGCTGTGTGTTATGTAATCCTCAAACGTCTATGATTATATTTAGATTCTAGAGGAAATGTAAAATATCTTTTTTTTAAAAATGATAATGAACTTAAAGCCCAAATCGAACTGCTGCTCTAGCAGCTGAATGAGATGTGTGCTAATTGGCTAACGGTATATTTGCAGCCATCTTTGGATCTTTTGCTGTAAGATGTAAAACTATTGAAATGTAAAAGAATTAAATGTTTTGTCCCGGTGCCATAGCTGACAGAAAAATGAATGCACTAGTATGGCTAGTAAAGCTAGTGAGCGAGTTAGAGTTGTTAGTGCAACTGTTTTCATCTAAAAGAAAAAAAAAACCCTATCATATATGTTCAACAAACAGAATCAAAGATATCAAAATGTTGTAAAAAAAAAAATAATAATAATAAAAATCAGCATTTTGTCTTAGTGCTTAGGTAATAGATATGGAAAATAAAGAGGCACTGGTATTGCTGGCAAAATGGTTAGCATGGTTGTTTAGCTAAGAGCTTTGTTAGCATTGCAAGTGCATCTAGTTAATGAACTAGCGCCATTTGCTTTCAGCTAAATTTCAAGTAGCCTGTGATTTGTTTCATAAACCACGTAGTAGAATAGTGTTATTAAAAGCTCGATTTAATCTGCATAACCTTCAAAATATGTATTTTTCAATACCACTCTGTTTATTAGCAGGTGCTAACAGTTAGCAGCTCCATTTGACTAGCTGTTCATTTAAATTAGCCAGAGAAGTCCAAGTGATTCCTCTTAGTAGTGTCTACATCTGTGGGTGTAAATTTAAGCATCTAATGCATCATATCTTGAGTGTCTGACTATTTTTCATGGTTTCATTTACAAATTAATGTATAAAAATAATAATATATGTCCAGCAGGTGCTGCCATACGGAAAGTGAAGCAATATTTCCATCTCCAAGCCCAACATCTCTGCTTAGTGAAGTATGTGTTAGAGCAGGTTAAACACTGTGTTGCTGAGGTGAAAAAGAAAGCTTTATCCCTATAAAGCAGTTCTCCTGACCTTTATATTGCACTAGTGTGTATACTGACAGAGTCCTGTAGTTAATAAACCATCCTTTTCTCTCCTTTTTGGAAGCAGGAGGAAGAGCAGCAGAAGAGGAAGGTCATCCCAGGACTATAGAGCCGTGATTCTCTGGCTCTGCGTGGTGTCCTCCTCTGTGCTTGGTTCTGGTGTCATCGCCTGCTCCAGCGGCACTGGTGGATTGGGGTCAGACAGCGTCGTGGCATAGTGGGGCTCGGAAGAGACGTGATTCTCAGTCCTTTCAAAGCCGCCATTGTCGTAAACTTCCCTGTTGTGCTGCGCCATCTCTATGGCTTTTTCTTTCTGCTGCTCCAGCAGCAAGGCCTTGTTTACAGATGGACCTGAAGAGATCAGAGCTTTTAGTGAACATCTGAGGTTTATAGAAATACTTCCTTCTCATGCGTATCCGATATTTATATCGACTCTTGCGTATGTAGTTCATTCCCCCTTCAGCTTTTTCTACATATTGTAGTTGTCATGTCAAGTAACGTAACGTCACAGACTCCTTGGCTGTCACGACCTACATTTAGTCCTTTAGTTGTTTTCACCTGTGTGTTCAATTATGTATGTTTGGTTTCCAGACTTTATAAGCACTTATAGGTTCATAGCGCCAATTTCTTTTTTTGCCGGTGGGTGTTGGAAACACTGACCCAACCCCCAAAACAAAGAAAATTCACTTTGCTTAGGTTCATATTTTAGAAGGGAGCATAGGCTATGCTGTTTGTTCATCCATGAGCTTTTTCTGTGATTTAGGTTGAAGTTTTATTTCCAGATTTAAAATCTAGCTCTGATTTTCCTGTTTATATCTGTTGAACTTTGCCTGTCTTTTGAGTCGGGTTGTTGTTGAGGCTGTTTCAATACTTTTGATGCAATCACATCCTGTAGCTAGTGTGACATACTTTAAAGAAAAAAGTGTGTGTGCGTGAGTGTGTGTGTGTGTGTGTGTGTGTGTGTGTACATCATACCGAAGAAGCTGAGCAGCACAGGCAGGAAGATGAGGCCGTGTGCCATCCCCAGAAGCGTGATGACCAGATTCAGCCGGAAGAAGAAGATCTGAATGAGCTGAGCTTTAGCGAATGCCAGCACGATGATTCCAGGCAGGTTTGTCATAGCAACGCCAGCAAACACCTGTCACATAACACACGGCACATGAATCATCAAACGCATCCTCGGAAGAAATCAGCAGCAGAATCACTAAACACGCCACAATTATTTCAACAGTTTTTCTTTAACACTTTGGACACTGAGAACAACGTCTCCAAATTCCTGGTGTACTGTAGGTGACTGAAACACTTACCGCACTGCCCATCTTAGCCGTAGCGTCTTTGGCTCTCTCCACCTTAGTGGGTAATGTGCTCAGAGCGAAGGAGCGCGTTATATGAGACACAAACTCCACTGAAATCCCCACAGCCTGGAGAAAGTGATGGACAAATAATGACATCATCCAGGTCAGTTCATTATCATTGGTTTTAACATAGATAGGAGTGTTGAAAAATAATCTATAGCTATGTTTAATTTAATATAATGATTCTTTGAGATCTGATTGGACAGAAGGTGTTTTATTTTTTAAGAACAGCTGCTCTCACAATATATCTTTTCTAAGATGCTATTGTAAAGCTATTAAATAAATTAGCGTCTGAATATACTGACATTATATTAATTATAATCATTTAAGCTATGACATTATATTAATGGCATAGAACACATTCACATGGAATTGTACAGTGGAATTTTATCATTTTTAATCATACATAGTTGTAACATCAACAAAAAACTGCATAATTGTTGGTATTTCATTTTCTAAACAAACTCCAGTGTCATTGTTATAGATGATAACCGAACTTACATATGGTTGAAATAATGAAATACAATTCTGTTTTAGGGACATAGCAAATATGTGGAAAAATATATAATGACACCAAAACTGAAAAGTGCTATGCTTGTAACCCTGAGAAAATCATCTTCACTGTGAAGCATGGTGGTGGTAGCATCATGTTATGTGTACGCTCTATATCAGCATGGACTGGAAAACTGGTCAGGGTTGAAGGCAGGTGTCAGTGCAATACTAACTTCTTCATTTGCATGTTGCTTAATAATTTGCATATTGAATATACAGTATATATATATATATATATATATATTTCATATTCATAGTGAATACAGTCTTCTTGATACTGTGCAATAAACCCATTACTATTCCTTTATTTTTTTTCCCACTCACCGTGACGAGGTTGATTAGCGACACGGCGTTGTAGTCGATGCTCCACAGCGTCATGACGCCCACGGTATCCACGGTGATCATCACTATGGTTAGAAGGTTGAGGAGACCTGAGGACAGGTCCATGCCCAGCAGGATGCAGCACACCACGAAGGTGGGTAACAAACAGAGTGCGAGGTTTACTAAGCCTTCATACACGATGGTAGTGTACTGCTCATAATACACGTACGTAATACTGTGGAGGAGACGGAGCGCGAGAGTCACATTACACTCAGTCCATCGCTAGTACATCATTATTACTCAAATACAGATAAATACACCAATCAGCCAAAAAACTACAGACAATTGAGGTGAATAACATTAATTATCTCGTTACCATGGGACGTGTCAAGGAGTGAGATATTATTCAGCTAGGAAACCTAGTGTCCTGGCATCCATTTGAATGTTATTTTGGCACGTACCACCTCACTAAACGTTGTTACATCACTTCTGAAACACTATTCCCTAATCGCAGTGGCCTCTTTCGGCTGCATAATGCTCCCTGACACGCTGCAAAAAATTGTTCAGGAATGGTTTGAGGATCATGACAAAGAGTTCAAGGTGTTGACTTGGCCTCCAGATTCCCCAGATATCAGATTGATCGAGCATTTTGGGATGTGCTGGACAAACAAGTCCAAACTGTGGAGGCCTCAACTCACAACTGGCAGGACTTGAAGGATCTGCTTCCTTTGTGTCAGATACAACACACCTTCAGAGATCTTTTGGAGTCCATGCATCAAAAGGCACATTATTAGGCAGGTGGTTCAATGTTATGGGTTATATATGTTAAATTTCTATATGGGAAATATTTCTATAAGATATTTATTTATTTATATTAATAATTCTGTAAGATTTCTTTCTTACAATTCTATATGGTTCATTTATTTAATGTAACATTTCTATATGTTACATTTCTTTATATGTAATGTTTTTATATACACTACTCACAAAAGAGGATATTAAGGATATTCGGCTTTCTGGTGAAATTTCAGGATGCACCTAAAATGCACTATAACCTTTACAGGTGAACTTAATTTGACCTTCTCTACACTTTTGAATGCACATGCCCAACTGTTCAGTGTTTCAGTACTTTTTGCATAACTTGCTGTTCTCTAACAAGGTGCTTAACAGCAAAATTCACAACTGGTGTTTGATCCATAAATCGACCAATACATTTTCTGGTTCAATTAGAATTGGTATTTAAACAGTCCTCTTCATCATGCTGTTCACATTTTGACATCATGAGATCAAGACCACACCTAACAATTGATCAACAGTACCTCACCATTGTGAGGCTTCAAACAGGATGTTCTCAGAGGGAAGTGGCCACTGAGCTTAGAGTGTCACAGAGTGTCATCAGCAGGTTGTGACAGAGATACAGAGAGACTGGAAGAGTCACAGAAAGGCATAGAAGTGGACGCCCTTTGGCCACATCCCACACTGATGACCGCTTCATTGTGAACAGTGCCCTGTGGAAACCGGATGATGAATGCCACTCAACTCCAGGCACATTTAAGGGAGGTGAGAGGCACCCAAGTGTCACGTCAGACCATTCGAAACCATTTACATCAGCGTGGTCTGCATGCTAGACGACCTGCAAGGGTACCTGACCACACCACCAGGCATCTTGCATGGGCCAGGGACCAATGGGCCTCAGTGCTGTTCTTTGATGAAAGTCGATTCACATTGAGCAGAAATGATGGCCACCAACGATGTTGGAGACGTCAAGGAGAGCGCTATGCATCAGCCACTGTTGTGGTGGTGTTACAGTCTGGGCAGGTGTGTCTACTCAATACAGAACTGCCCTACATCTTGTGAATGGTACAGTGACAAGCCAATACTACCTGAATAACATCATTAATCCAGTCATTGTGCCCCTGCATGAACAACACAGGCCTAATTTCATCTTCATGGACGACAATGCTCCAACTCATCGAGGTAGCATCATTAGGGAACGGCTGCTGGAGGCTGGGGTACCTCAAATGGAGTGGCCTGCACTTTCTCCAGACCTGAATCCCATAGAAAATCTATGGGATCAGCCGAGTCGCCGTGTAGAGGCTCGTAACCCTGCACCCCAGAACCTCAATGACCTGAGGGCCGCCCTTCAAGAAGAGTGGAATGCCATGCCTCAGCAGACAATAAGTCGACTCGTGAACAGCATGAGACGTCGTTGTCAAGCTGTAATTTATGGTCAAAGGCAAATGACAAATTATTGAGACATTGACATTTTTTGTTGTGGTATACCCACCACTGTTTTGTTTCAATAAATTGTTTGAGATGAGGAAATCACCATTGCATGCTTCTACTTAAATGCCCTACTTTCATGATATAATATCACTGTAGCACGAACTTTTTACATTTCCCAAAACCAAATATCCTTAACTTTTTGTGAGTAGTGTATGTAACATTTCTTTGTTATTTTTCTATATGTTTCATTTCTAAACATGTTACATTGCAATATTTGAACTGATCATACAATAATTGTTTTCCTTTTCAGATCTAATATTGGTAATGTACTCATCACTGCACATTTCAGCTTTCTACACTCCCCATCAGCACAGTCGTTTGCATAATGCAACAATCAAATAAGCACTTCATATCTTATCACTGTGTAACAGTGTCACGGTCAGAGATAGATGTCAGAGAAATATGCAAAAGGGTGAAGGGTAGAAATGAGTTGCTCACGAATAGGGGAAGACCTCGAAGTCGGGTGCCGTGTCTGACAGATTTCTCATTTGCTTGGTGATGTTGTGGGCGAGTTCTCTCGCCGTGAGCAGGGCCGCCGTGAATTCCTGTGAGTTAGTGAGAGGAGTGTGATACGCCATGAACCGAGATGCTGTAGACAGAGAGAGAGAGAGAGAGAGAGAGAGAGAGATTATTAGACAGATAAAGACAGAGAGATAGTAAATGTTTTTAGTTTACTTATTATTTCTTAATGCTCTTAGTGAGTTGGTTTGGGTTAATCTGTTTATGCTAATGCTAATGTTAAGTATTTACTGTATTGTAATATGTTTAGTCTAATACTAATCTTGGGAGTTGTCTGTTTACTCTTATGCTAATGTTTAGGTTAGTCAGTTTACATTACTGCTAGTTTCTGGGCTGAAAATCTTCCTCTAATGCTAGTGTTTACGTTAGTCTCTGGGCAATATGATGCTAATCTTTGGGTTAGTCTGTTTACTCTTATGCTAATGTTTAGGTTAGTTGATTTACATTACTGCTAATTAGGGGATAATATTCTTCCTCTGATGCTAGTTTTTATGTTAGTCTGTTTAGTATATAATGCTAGTTTTTGGGTTATCCTGTTTACTATAATGCTAATCTTTTTGGGGTAGCTTGTTTAATGCCTAGTTTTGAGGTATTTTTTTATGCTGTTTTTTTTGTTGTTGTTGTTTAGACTGTTTAATGCCTGTTTTTGGGTTAAATGTGTATTTTGTGTTTGGACTTTCAGTTTTTCACCTTACCCAATATTTCTCCTGTCACATTGTCCCGGACCACAGATGTGTCATAAGCCCCCAAACCACTATGGAGAAAAAAAAAAAGAAAGGAAGAAAGAAAGAAAGAAAGAAAGACAGAAAGACAGAAAGAAAGAAAGAAAGAAAGAAAGAAAGAAATTTAAAATTACTCAAACTTGGCATCTTTCCTGAGCAAACTATAATAATAAGATAAAATTAGGGTAATAAGATTAGCCTTTCTGTAGTTTATGAATAAGGGAGGCTTATAGCTACTATATAAAGCTACAGCTACCTGAGGATGTAGTTCTGTTCAATAATACCTTAATAATAATGAACATTTTTATGCACAATAAATATGCAGCATTTAAAAAGCTAGGATTTTATTTGCATCTGAATCAGCATCATATCTGTTTTTATCATTGGTATGTGTGTTTTCGGCTCCACCCACCCTTTGGGACACTGTAAGTCTGGACGGTTGGTGAGAAAGTTGGGGAGATACTTGTCAAACTCTTCAACACTTGGACGCAGCACACCGTTCGATGGGGTGCGCATACACTTCTTCCAACACATCAAATTAGCTGGTGAGAAAAGAGTGCAAAGTAATTTTATAAATTATATGTCAAATCAGTCAAACAGCAACACGACTGCAAGAGCAAATACTGCGTGTTATTCCAGTGTGTTTCTGTGAGCTGATACACACACACATTAGCAGGACAGAAATTCCCTGCGTCGGGTCCAAAGCTGTAAAGCCGACAGCATCGCGACTGAGGATTCAGCCAGTCGATGAAATCGTCTACCCAGGAGGACGCTGGGATAGCCAAGTACGATCTGTAGAAATAAATGCAATTAAAAAATATATATTTATATATAAACACATAACTGCAAGCATGAATCTAATTATTTTCAGCATTACTTTTTTTTTTTCCAAAAATCAATACATAATAATTTCACTCTATGAAAAATGTATTTTAATATTTCATTTAATTTATTTCTTAGAATTTTTATTTGGTTTTATTTTATTAAATGCTTTCAGGCAATAGGAGCACATGTTTTAGCTTTATAATAATAAAGAATAATTCTTGAGTTCTTGTTGGAGAAATATCATTGTAATACACACATATAATACTAATTTAAAATAATTTAATTAATTAATTAATAAAACAGTCTTAGAATACTGATGAGGTTTCTTTAGTACTAAAAATCATATTGCAAAGTATTAAATAAATAAATAAATAAATAAATAAATAAATAAATAAATAAATAAATAAATAAATAAATATTGACACGGCCTTAGAAAATCGAAGAAAAAAAAAATTCCAGGAAAATATAAGTTCAAAGAGATTATTCTACATTTCTGTGACTTCTCTCATGACCAAAAATGACCAAAGCAGCAAGAAGTTATGGTCTTAAATCACAAACCAGAAGCAGATAGAGTACATGATTTTTAAAAAATCAAACATCACACACAAGCTGAATACATATGTTTAATACATGGAGCTAACCAAAGGCTATAATATAACATGCTCCAGTTACTGGCTTGGATTTCTACAGTCATTATATCAGAAAATGATTGGTAATTATTACATGTCTACGTTAATTAGGACCTTTTTTTGGCTCTTACCCTGAGCAACTTGGTTTTTAACACTGCTGTAAAACCAGATAAAACTCCAGTCAGAAGATAAAGTACCTTCTTAAGCCCAAGGTCAGGATTATAAGTTAATTGGTCAAAGGTGAAAATGTGTATCAGTGACATTGATTCTCCTGCATGAAAGCTAATAGTGCACGTGTAACCTCAGATGTTCTGTAATATGAAAAATTTATTTTAAATCCATTTTTAGCTGATAATTTTCACAGGTATCATATAGCCATATTTTGCTATGAGCCTAGAAAACAGGCTAGCAGTACTGTAAAGATGATAACCTCCGAATTAGCATTATTCAACAGATAGTGTTACCGTAAACTAGATAACCTTCAAACTAGCATCATAGAAACAGAAGAATTCAACAGATAACATTACTGTTAAGCAGACAACCTTCAAACTAGCATTATAGAAAACAGAAGAATTCAACAGATAGCATTACTGTAAACTAGATAACCTTCAAACAAGCATTACAAAAACAGGTGAAGTCAGCGGCTAGCATTACTGTAAAGAGAATAACATTCACACTAGCATCTTAAGAGACATGTTAAGACAACTGTTAGCATTATTGTGAAGGGAATAACCTAATATTAAAACAACCAGAGTAACCAGGAACTAGCACTGTACAAAAAAAATTCTTAAATAAGCATAATGTTAAACAAAATGCCACTTTCAATATGCCACTTTTTATCAGGCAATATCCGAATATGTTGATTAACATGTTGCCACTATAGGGGCAGTTAGCTAAAAGATCGATGTGTGTATCTAATCTAAGTTCTCCTTTTGTCTTTGGAAGCATTGCGTTTAATGAAAAACAGAACAATATGATTAGCTTTAGCTTCCAGTCTCACGCTTCCTGCCAATTTTTTTATTTTTATTTTTATTTTTTTGTACCATATTCAGAGGAAACCACTATCCACTCATTTCTGCCTGCCTGAGCTCACAGAAGGCCATGATTGGACATGGTGTGCTTGATCGATATGGAAGAGAGCATATGTTCTTCTTGAAAGTATAGCCAATTTAGCTCCCTTGGGACTCCTGGCATTCATCTGAACCCCTTCCATCACTGTAAATATTAATCGAGAGAAAAATCATGGGCACTCACCTGTCAGGATATGCTGTTGCATACTGGATCTTCTGTGTGAGGGAGAACTGGTCACAGCCGACACTGGAACACACTGCGTTCATGCCGTTGACACTTGAGAAGTTGAAGCCTCTAGTTGTGACAAAATATACAGGAACCCCGACCTCAAAGTACTTGTACAGGTAGGCAAAGTATGTCAACATGTACGAGTCCTGTGAAAGCGAACACGAGAAGAGGACCGCTTATGAGAAAGTTACAAGAAATGGTGAGCTCCAGTTTCGGCCATTTTAACAAACTCGTCTCTTTAAGGCTGGCTTTAGAAGGCTAACCCCTTAAAGTCCCAACGGATTTCTCTCTAGCTGTGTTCTTTACTGAAATATGAAACAAAAGGCAGGTTTTCATGGGCAGTCCTGGTGTGGGGTGGTAACATTAGCTAGGAAGCGAGAGTTTTTCCGAAAACGTTATTTGAATTCTCTTCAAAATATTTAATGGATTTAAAGAAGGCTAAATAAATCCCATGGGCAAGTGCTGTTATAAGGAAATTATCAACAATGGGTTGTGTAATGAACGTCAGTGATACTGGCTGTTACAGAGTACTGGGACTAGAGACTCCTTCCATAAAAGTCTCTAGAAGAAGCTTCATCATGTACGCAATTATATATGAATTTCTTTGTTTAATAAACATCAGAAACACAAGGCCATGTGTAAGTGATTAATTCCTGATTGGTACTTACTGTTGGCATGGCCAGCTCCTGATCCAAGCCCACCTTTACATTGAACATGAGGTAGATAGAGCCACAGAACATGAAGAGGAACACCACGATCTGCACAGAGGAGCAAATTAGAGTATGAGATGTCACTACACGTTAACTTTCATTTAAAGGTCCATTATGTACATTTGAACCATTATGGATTCTTCTATTTATTCATCCAAAAGCTGACGTTCTTTATATTTATATATTTGTATTGGTGCATCAGTGTAACGGGTCGTACCACTGCAATCCTGGAGACGGGGTGGAGCAGTACCGGGGCGTAATATTTCCTCATTATAGGCATGAGGAATCCCTCTTTCAGTTTAGTAGAACGTGGTTCCTTGACAGTGACACAGCAAGCGATTTCACATCGATTTGCATCTTGCCTGCGAGCGTCGAGAGACAGCAGTGCTACGAACGCAGTCATCTGCAGCATGAAGTCCATGAGGACAGCTAAAGCAGCGTAGAGTGCGAAAGACCTCACGGCAGGCATCGTACTCAAAGCACCTGGAATCACACGTTAGACAGAGTGCTGAGAGAGTGTATGTCAAAGTGTGTGTGCCTAACCCCTATGAATACTCCACTATCATTTAATAAGGGCACTAAAACAATATGTATGGGGGTCATGATAACCTTGTGAGCAACAGATACAATTAAAAAACTAGTGATAGTAGATCATATCACTTGGTTGACCCTGGATGCTGCCAAGATGCCTAGAAAACCACCTGTCCTGTGCGTTTTCTTTCCTTTTCAGCTCATGAATATGCCTTCCTGAGGTGAACTGGGTGTGAAGTGAGTGTCCAAGACCAGGCTTTGCGAACCTATGGATTGCTTTGGCCACACCACTGAGATCTCTTACCCAAAAAGAAGCAGACAGATTCTGACATGCTGCAAAGGAGCATGCTGGGAGCAACATTTCCAAGGACTCGTCCAATCTGTTCCTCACGAGTCTCATCTGGGCGACGTACATCTCTCTGAAAATACAACAAGAGATACCTCAAATTTCCTCAATGTCTTGGGAATGGAAATAGGCAGAGATAAAACAAAAAGTGCAAGTGATTGATAATGAGTTGAATGTTGAGATAAAGCCATGTAAGGAGAAGATAAAGCTGATAGTGCTGACCAATATCAATGGACAAACCAAGCATTAAAGATCAACAATTAGAAACTAATCTGAAAGAGATACCTGATACTCCAGAACAAAGATGAAAATGTTGTCAGCTCCAACAGCCAGGACTAGAAAGGGGACCACTTGCAGTATGACGAGCGAAGACGGGATTCCTATCCAAGCATAGAAACCCATGGAGGCCAGGACTGAGCAGCCAACTACCAGAATACCCCCAAAGCCAACAAGGAACTTTGAGTCCACCTGGTAATTGGCGTGAATATGACAACAAGGAAATAAATTCATCAAGAAGAAATCCCGTCAGTACTTCCCTGTATGTCATTCAAATCCCGATATATATTTCTGCCTAGCTTGTGTCAGGTTATTTATTAATATCTCAAGCAAATGTATAACTGATTTTATTATAATCAGTGCAAAGTCATAATTAGTTGGTACTTCCCACCCATTTACTAACTCATTCAGTCTGTGTCTGAGACTGAGGGACTTTCCAATAAGGGGAACCTGTAGCTCATATGTGGCCGTTGCTTTGTCAGTGATGAGTTGCTGGGAATTACGCCAAGTAAAAGGTGAATTTTGTCTGGCAGTTTCAAAACCGAGAGCCTTGGGCCTCACCTTCAGATGTTGAACAACAAAATCCAACAAATATGAAAGAACAAAAACCTGCTGACTCACCAGAATGCGTTTGAAGGATGAGTATTCCCCCAGAGCCACAGCAATGTACAGAAAGATGACTGCGTAGCTGATCATAAAAATGGGGATGTCCTCGATTGTAGTTCTGTTGATTTCATCTTCTAAAGACCTCTGCGGGGAAACAAAGCGTTGGGAAATTGAGTAGGAGAAGGTTGGTTATTTTTCCATTTGAGAAGAAATGCAGTGGCCGAACCTGGGTTGTGTGCCAAATACAATCAATAAACACAACATTTCTTTGCTCACCTCTGCCATGTATGCGAAGGTAAAGTTTGTTCTGGGATCTTTCTGATACTCCTGTACTATGTCCAAGAATCTCAATTCCCATTCTTGAACCACTTTGAACTTTGGGTGTTCCCGTGGATAGTTACTCAGAGAAAACGTAAGGATGAAGGCTTCAGCATTTGTGTAGTCTTCATCTGAAATCAAGACATAAATCAGTTACCTATGTAAGGACCCATGTGACTGTAATCATCTGTCTTTCCGTTTGTCTGTCTTACTGTCATATCCTCCCACAGCCAAAAAGGGAAACACAGGTGCTCCATAGTCAGCCATACAGCTCATACCAAGTGCAGTGATGTCTTTAAAGGACAGCGGAGAGCTGTGCAGGAGAGTAATCGAAGGTTAAATTGCACTTGCATGATTATGACCACATTCAGAACCGTGTATCACTGCGGGAGACTGTTAGTTCTCAGTTGCAACTGGAATGAGACTTACTTGACGCAGTAGATTAAATGATCTCTCCAGTCCACCTCTTTAGTCACGCCGAGCTCGGTCATGTTCGCCTTCGCGTTCAAATTTGCAAGGCTGTTTTGGAAGTACTGAGGAAGACTGTTGACAGCACAGTCGGTAAGAGAAGGGTTCGTTGGATTGAGGGGCGCATAGCACACATCCTTAAGGCTAGCAGTTTTGTTAAGTGCATCAGACCAGAACTCTATTGCCTGAATTCGCTCTTGAAGCTCCAATAGTTGCAAAATGAGGTCTGCGGAAAGAGTTACAGAATTGTTTAGAGATGTTTTAGAGATTTAGAGATTTCTCTTACAGGACAGCAATTTGTCAATGAGTACACTTGTTACCCCTGGTGTTGACGAACAAGTCCATGGCAAGTTCCTGTTATAGTTAATAGTACAGTAGGTATAAACAGTTGTCCAGTCACAAATTTCCCTTTTCTGTATTTTAAAATTAATACAAAAAACCTTGAAAGTCTTTTATCATGGTGATTTTCCAAAAACTGTGGAAACAAAATACTGAATCTAGAGACTCCTTCCATAATGTAACCAAACGTCTTTTTACAGAAAACTTTACATCAACAATTAGATGTAAGTTGATATTAGTTATTCTTTGAAGTTTAATTAGTCTAGTCCCTGTAAATTAACTGCTACTATAGAAATGCTAACTTATTTGACCAGGGGATTTGATATAAACCTTAAAGCCCCAGAATTTTTGCTAGAGTGTGTGTGATTAGGAAGTCTCCCACTAGACTGGAAACTAATGTGGTATGTTATTATAGTGTCTCTAAAGCTTCATAGTTTACATAACAAAAGGTATTTTATTTCAGCTGAGAGATTCTTGTATTAAATACTAACCTTTAGAGACGAGGCCACTGAAGTTTGTTTTGCCAAACAGCAAGGAGTCATACATATAGCCTGGTCTCCCTGGAGCTGTCAGAATTAGCTGGTTGGTACGAAAGAAGGGGTCAAAATGCAGGTCATTAAAGTCTTTCTCACGCCTAGCACGGCTGTTGGGAGCCGACCAAAGCTGAACAGGATCGGTGGTTAGTTCTATGTTCATCAGACCAGTTGTAAATGCCACAACTGCAACCAGACACACAATGATCACAGTCTTTGGGTACCTAGCCATGATAGTTCCCCAAGTCTGAAAGCGTGAACCCAGGAATTTTTGAACAGCCAGACTTGCTCGATCAGAGCATGTCACATCTTTGGGATTCACTGTTTGGTTATAGCTTACATTGTTTGCATTTTTGTCTATGCCCCCTTTTGACATTTTACTTTTACAGGTCTGGTAAACAAACTTAGCCACAGTGAAGCCAAGGAAGAGGAGGCACAAACATATAAAGACAATGAGGCAAATGAAGAGGATGCCGTTCATGTCACCGACCATGAAGGGATTCTCAGGTATAGGTTCAGGTGGAGGAATTGATGGGCAAGCATCCAGACAGTCCTGGCAAGAGCACTCTGGTTCCCCAGTGGGTGATGTTTCATTACAGCCTATAGCCAAACCTGCATATGGAACCATTCCTTCTGGTACCTGTGAGGTCTCGCCAGGCGGTATGAGTCTAAAATCGATATCAAGTGGAGCCAGACCGTTGCTAGTGTCACCCTGGAAATCTAACCAACGCTGAGGCGTGCACAGCTTATGACCATATCGGCCACACATGGTAGCGATGGCATATCCACCTGTCGCTGGAATCCTTACATTCTGGCAGGACCTGAAGGATGCATCTGAGAAGCTGGTGGAAATGTAAGCCTGGTATGCAACCACGGCATCTTTCAAGACTCCATTGACCGTGAGGTTGACAGTTTTGGTGATGTTGACTACCTGGCTCTGGTCGGGGCTGCATGTGGTGATGCAGTGCACATGGGCGAAATTGTAAGCACAGGACGGGCATCGGATCAGCACAGCTTTGGATAGCGTCAGGCTGCTTTGCAGGGCGAGCAGCTGAGTACTGGTGCAGCAGGCAAATGTCTGACCCACACCTCTGTCCAACATTGGACAAACCTCCTTCAACAGCTGGTAGTGTTGGCCTGTCACTGGTCTGGCTTGCTGATAGCTTCTGCAGGGTATTCTTGCAGGGATCAGGGAGTTTTCTACATTGGGGTTTAGACCACATTCATCATACATCACACAGAAACCAGGTTTGGGCTGAGCTTCACAAAGCACCTGCAACAGATCAGGTCAGGAAAAGGATTTAAAGCGACTTGAAATAGGTCTCATTTCTAGACACTGTCTAGAACAGTCTTGAACACTGACTGTGTGTTTGGGTGTATGGATCTTGTACCAATGTTGCACAAATATTAAAGATTTATTAAAATATTAAAAGAATCCTGTATATGCAATAAAAATGTAATCAGTAATCATGTGTATCATGATCATGCACCACTGCACAGCAAATTACAATTTAATAAAGAAAAACAAACAAACAAACAAAAAAGAAATCCTTGACTGTTTCTCAACATTTGGAATATTGAGGAAAAACTTTCCAACAAATGTTACGGGATATTATGTACACCAACAAGTAAATGCTTAATATAGTACTTATGGATTGAGAATTCTATTATAATTAATGATAATAATGAATAATGACATTTTTAAAATTACATTAAAAATCATAAATATGTTTTTCTTTTCATTTTAATAACATTTTATAATAGTAATAATAATAATGATTCTTCTTCTTCTTATTATTATTATTAATTTTATTATTACAAATTTATTTATTTATTTCTTCTAATGTTTTCACAATGATTTGTAGCAATATCTCTCCAATCGTTATTCATTGACGGATACAAAAGTGGAAACAAAACTTGGCAAAACATGGAAACGTGTATATAATCTTTGCTGTACTCTACACTGTTGACTGGAAGGTTGAGGTTAGTGCATGGCCTTGAAAACAACAATCACAACTATTGAGACTTTGTTTCCTGCCAACTCACGAGTTTTTCACGTTCCGTTGTTCACGGGTGTTCCCTACTAGGAATCATATACATGATATGATAAGATATGCCAAGTCATATAACGACACAAAACGACATGACATTAAATACCAATCGCACACAGCGAATTTCAGGGATTTGCTTTTTTTGGGGTCATTTCCTTGACTTAGTGTATATCTATTAGCAACCTTTCAGCATTTTACACTACTTTAAATGGATATCAATATAAATATCAGTCTAGAACAAAGCAATCAGACATGGTAGCTTGAAATTTTGTTAATTCTACATCTGAGCAGAAATATATAGGGCTTAATATGATTTAATATTAAAGAAAGTTTTGCAATTATTGATTCCTCTAAAATGTTTACTCTGTTAAAGGCAGGTAAAATAGGGTCAATTTTAATGCAAACTTACTACATACTACAAATTTAAAGACTTTCTTTTTTTAGTGATACTGAAATTTCCGATATCAAAAAAATTTGAATTTTCTCCATTCGCTTATTTCTTACTTAGCTTTACTAAGAATTTTACTGAATTTTTGTAACCAGATAGCTTTAATTTTCACTAAATATTCTAATATATATATTCTAATATATGTATATATATATATATATATATATATATAGATGCTGTTCACATGTGTATATTTAAAAGAAAAGAAAGACATACCAGATACGCAGCAAGTATTAGAAAGACGACGCCGCTGTCCCACTTCTTAGTCAGGACCCCCATTCTGTCACTTTCAGAAAGTCGATACCAGGCTACTGGAGTGTTACATCCACCAGAAAGAGAAAAAAGAGAGATAAAAAGAGAGAGAGAGAGAGAGTGAGAAAGAGAAGAGGGGATGGGGTAAACTGGTATCGACGGATATGTGAGGAAGTAGGAATAAATAAGGAGGTGGTACTTCCAGCCCTCCTCAATGGAGCCGTATGAGATATCGACTATGGTCTGTTTCTTATCTGGCCTGATGTGCTCAGTGCCAATCACAAGGCAAAAAACCTAATACACTCGTTTGATTATTAACTTGTGGGTGGACACTGAAAGCCAGGTATCAGTGAAACAAACAAAAAAAAACGAAACAAAAAAAAAACTGCCTGCCAAAGAAAAAGCTTATTCCACAACAAAATAATTCATCTCTGCACTAAAAAAAAAAAGTTTTGGTTAGTTATTTTGTGGGTGAGGATGAGTGCAACACCGATACTCACAACAGATACTCTGAACCGAAAGGAAAATGAGATAGGGTGAATTTAAATCATTTTCCTTCTTCACTGTTTTTCTTGTTCTTTTTTATTTGAAAAGACTCCCGTATATGCAATAATAATAATCATAATCATTATTTATTTATCTATTAATTTATTTTACCTAATGTTCCTTCTGCTAGTTTGCTTATTAATTCTATATTTGTGCTAATTTCGCCTGTATAAATATGCATAATTTAATGCCACTGTTTGTATCTATTTTTTTTTTTTTTTACATTTTTTTGGAGCGCCAAGTATCCTCAAAAGTGTCCTCATAAAACAGCAGTGTTGTGGCCTAAAGGGTTTTTTTTCTCATCTTTTTTGTTCATTATTCGTTACTAAGGATTACATTTAGCTAGTTTGATATCCAACACAAATCGCAGTAAGGATATATGAATTAACGCTGTGAATAAACGTGATCTTTGCTTGCTTATCTGATCACGAGTATCAAACAGATGCCCTATCAACCTTTCTGAGAAAAGGTTCTAGAGCAAGTGGAATAGGTCAGTTGAAGTGAACAATGAGTTTAACTGAGAAAATAAAGGAATTTAATATTACAAGAAAACATCACCTACATCACCTTTATTTATTATTAGGAGATTTTTATTACTTTTTCCTTTCCTTTTTAATTTTCAGAATGGTCTTGTCTATATATATATATATATATACATACATCGCAATAGGCTTCAATATGCCACCAAAAGCTACTGATGATTTTCTATATTATGTGTATAGATACATCTTGCTGTTTTGTTTTTCTATCATCTCACATTTATTTTGTACTGTTTCCTATTTTTTCAAGTTTCCAAGCAACCAAGCAAACTCCTTATTCTTCATATCATCCTAGTGTCCAAAGGTTTCATATCTATACAAATTCAAGTCCAAATTCCAGCAGGTTTAGTCCTTAAGCAAAGCCTTCACCCTCCATGGCTGAGAATGCTTGTGTCTCATCTCAGTTGTTAGTCACTACATATGAACTAAATATAAATCTATTTTATTTATTGAATTATTTTCGGGGTGTTTTTCTAAAATGTACAATTTCTATGTATTAAACAGCACTGAAAACATGGCAATGTACTTTTTTGTAGTTAGAACCAAGTTATCACTTATGTTATAGCAGGTATAAAGTGTCATTCCTTCAACAACCTCTCTCTCTCTCTCTTTCTCTCTCTCTCTCTCACTCACGCTTTCTGAATTTCACATTCAAATTCCTCTTTCTATCTCTGTCTGTCTGTCTGTCTCTCTCTCTCTCTTTCTCTCTCTCACTCACTCTGTCTGAATTTCACATTCAAATTCCTCTGTCTGTCTGTCTCTCTCTCTTTTTCTTTCTCTCTCTCTCTCTGTCATAATTGTCATGTTAGCAAGAAACCACAAAGCGCTCAATCCTGATCTCAACATATGATACAATATCATCAGCTACGTATCTAATGCTTTCTTTATTTTAGCTGAATATTGTAAATCGATGGACAATGCATAAAAATTTGAAAAATATGATCACTGTACAAGCCCATGTTGGATTTTTCAATCCTTAATGGTACGTTATAACTTGACATGATTCAGTAAAATAAATGTATATCACAGCAGCATCATTATCAGAGAAGCTGATATAAGAACACTGTTTAAAGAGAAGCAGATAACATCATCATATTTTTCCCTGGACCACATCTGGAACGGTTTCCTTATGGTGTAACATTAATAGTGTAACTATTTCATTTTTGCAGTACCTTTCGAAATGATACATTGCTGGCATTTTTGTGGCATTTCTTTATATTTTGCATCTGAGAAATAAATCATTCATCTCAACAAAACACATCTCCTATCAGCGTTGTTTTAACACGTACGAGACGATTGCGTCAGTGTCAATTTGTAGTGTTTTAGAGTAGCAGACTGAGTTCCAGTCATAAACGCACATACTATAGGGTTTGTATCAGTATTTATGTCTGATTAGAGAAGTTGAAGTATTGGTTAACATGGCAGAGGGGACAGAAGGGCTGATTAGTCTCAGCTCGACAACGGAGGTGTTAGTTCATGGCTACGGTTAAATAGTTCAAGGCTTTGTTTCATTTCATCACTAGAGTAAGATTGTTAGATAAACGTTGGCCTAATAACTGAAATTCTTCAGGTGGACAAGAGAAAAGGAATTTTCCAGCATTGACCTTCTCAGTGACTTTTATGATAAGCAGTATTGGCTTAAAAATGAACTACTTGACTAAAAAAAAAAAACTCTGAATGGTCATCATTAGAAAATAATACTTTTCATATCTTTTAATTTATGTAAACTACTATTATTAATCCAGCAATTTTCACCTCATGTTTATATGTTAGAAAGAAACACCAATGTACAATGGCTATATTCTGATCATCCAGAATGAATATGAATGAATGAATAAAAATGAACAAACAAACAAATAGAAATTAAATTAACAAGATGAAAATTTAAAAATAAGTAAATAAAATAAATTCATCTTTGCTTTTTCATGTTTTGACCGTCGCGAAATATTTGGGTTAAAACTGCAGCTCGCGCGGTTAATTCAATTCACGTCACTGAGCTCAACTTGCAAAGTTGTCCTATTCAAGATGGCGGCGCCGTTGACCTGTCTAGCTTTTCTTCCCAGGATTAAATTGGAAAGTTGACCTATCCGACATGGCGGCGCAGCTGCGGCGTTAAGCTTTCGGATGAATCTAACTTCTCGGAGCATGATTGCAGTCTCGCGCACTTCTCGTTGCTGTGGTAACGGCGCACCTCTTTCTCTATATGTTATTATATACATTATACGTTTTGGTCCGGTTTTAGAAGTAAACCGTAATAAATAGTTAAATAAAAATAATTTACAGACAATTTTCGAGGTCAGGGTGAGTATATTCCGGTTTATCTAATTCTGCATTCGGCATAAATTTATTCAGAATGACCAAAATATTTTTAAGTAAACAAAAAAATCAAAAAGTAAACAACAACAACAACCGTTGTTTCTTTCCCATAATGAACTATACCATGTACCATGTACTTAACTCCTAATCATTTTTAATTAATAATAATAATAATAACAACAATAATAATAATAGTAATCACAACAATAATAATAATAATAATAATAATAATAATAATAAAGGGATTGTTAGGCACAGCATTTTTTATTTGGAAATAATTATGCAAACTATATTGATTCTTTAATATTATAGGCTACTTTGTGTAGATTCACACACACACACACTCAAAAGACACAAGTCCATTTATGTTTCATGTTGTAAAATGACGAATGTGGAAAAGTTCAAGCGGGGGTAAAAACTTATGCAAGTCACTGTACGTTATCGCTGCATTAAATCACAAGCTTACGTTTCCCATTCAGCACAGAGGCTATCAGGCCTTATCACGGCTCTACACTCTGTACTGTTTGCCTGTTTGTCCTTAGAGATGCGTGGATTTCGGCAGACGCCTTTTTAAAAGTTTCACTGCATTATCAGCGAGCTGTGAATGATTGGCTTTCTCTGTTCTTGAAAATCATCTTAATTAGGATCTGCCTTATCAAGATAAATAGCAAGAGATCATCTGATTAAGGTCGGAGTTCCTGTTTACACCCCGGGGATGCTGATACATGTCATGTGTAGATACACGTATACGTACAATTTCAGCAATCTTTTACGATTATTACTTGTTATATGAGACAGCAAAATCTCACGTGAATTCTACACATAACATATTGCACACTAACGTGTTCTACATATCAGTGATTTAAGATCTTCTAATGATAGGCCTGTGATTATAAGAGAATAAGTTCTGCTTATGATCCAGGATCATGCAACAAATAAATATTCACTTTCTTTTTTCCCCTCAGTTATATTATAAATTTTGATGCGTAATCAATATATATACATACACACCGATCAGGCTTAACATTCTGAGCAGTGAGAGGTGAATAACACTGATGATGTCCTCAAAGTTGATGTGTTAGAAGCAGGAAAAATGGACAAGTGTAAGGATTTGAGAGTGATTGACAAGGATTGAGAGATTGTGATGGCTAGACAACTGGAGGGTCCCATGGGTGTTCCCGGTCTGCAGTGGTCAGTATCTATCAAAAGTGGTCCAAGGAAGGAATTGTGGTGAACCGGCGACAGGGTCATGGGCAGCCAAGGCTCATTGATGCACGTGGGGAGCGAAGACTGGCCCGTGTGATCCGATCTAACAGACAAGCTACTATTGTTCAAATTGCTGAAGAAGTTAATGCTGGTTCTGATAGAAAGGGGTCAGAATACACAGTGCAGGACAGGTCAGAGCTGTTCTGGCAGCTAAAGGGGGACCAACACTATACATATAGATTAATATCTTAAAATTTCTACACAAACATTCTTCAAATTGATCTGGTGATACAGGGGATATTCTTTTCTGTTTGGAATAATTATAAGATATCCCCCCACCCCCCCAACCTGAAGAAATTTATTGTCGACATGTATCGTCTTTGGTCAGAAAATCAGCCACAGGTTTGTGTGAGGACATCACATTATGTTTAAGACCACCACACTCACACCTCAAAGAATTCCTTTATGATGAGTGTTGAAGCGAAATGATTCATGCGTTTTTTTAGCTGAGCTATTTCTGTACTATTATACACACACACACACACACACCATGTACTCTGATTAAACAAACACCTCTCTCTCTCCTATCCAGAAACTCAAACAAAACATCCCACACAGAAACACTCTCTCTCTCTCTCTCTCTCTCTCTCTCTCTCTCTCTAACACTATGATTCAATACTTTTTTGACTCTCTGTCTAGTATTTACAACTCTGTGGCAAATGCTACATGCTAGAACACACAGAATGGTGTGATCAGTACAAGGCTTAGGTGTCTGGACGGACTTTCCTCCAGGTTCTCAGCTTTCATCCCACCCACAGGAAGAGGACTGGCTATTTTGGTTTAATTGCCTCTATGTATGAATGAGGATATTGTGTCCTGTATATGGTGCTTTGCAATGACCTGGCATACCAGAAAGAAGTGGGAGAGAGGAGAGGAAGGAAAGAGAGAATAAGAGAGAGAAAGAGAGAGAGAGAGAGAGAGAGAGAATTGAGAAAGAAAGGGACAGGAGTGAGAAAGAATGGAGAGAAAGGATAAGAGAGAGAGAGAGAGAGAGAGAGAGAGAGAGAGAGAGAGAGAGAGAGAATTAAATGTGACACTGTATGTGTGTGTGTTTGTGTTTACATTTGTGGCTCCCCTTTTCCAGAAGTAATGATATTCAGCATGTCCTACTACCAAAGTGTGCCACGCTAGCAAACGATGTGCTGAGAGAGAGAGAGAGAGAGAGAGAGAGAGAGAGAGAGAGCGAGAGAGAGAGACAGGCAGAAATAGAGAGAGTGACAGACAGAACGAGAGGCAGAGAGAGAGAGAGACATATAGACAGAAAGAAAGAAAGACAGACAAAAATAAAGAGAGGTAGAAAGAGAGACAGACAGAAAGAGAGGCACAGAGAGAGCGAGAGAGAGAGAGAGAGAGAGAGAGAGACAGACAGACAGAAAGAGAGGCAGAGAGAGAGAGACAGACAGACAGACAGACAAAAATAAAGAGAGGCACAGAGAAACAGAGACAGAAAGAGAGAGAGAGAAAGTGAAGGGAGAAAAGGGAGAGAGAGTGACAGAGAGAGAGAATAGAGAAAGAATAAAGAGAAAGGAGGAGAGAGAGAGAAGGTAGAGAGAGGAGAGCCCCAGCACCACCAAGCTCCACTGCTGTGTAATTGAACAAGGCCCTTGACCTTCTCTGGTCCAGGGGCACTGTACCATAGCTGCCCCTGCACTCTGACCCCAACTTCATTAGCTGGGATATGCGAAGAAAATAATTCCACTGTGCTCTAATCTATCTGTAGTCTATTCCTGTAATCTAGTCAGTAGTCTTTTACTGTAATCTAGTCAGTAGTCTTTTACTGTAATCTAGTCTGTAGTCTTTTACTGTAATCTAGTCTGTAGTCTATTCCTGCCTGTATTTTGGTGTGGCTCAGGATCCACCAGGATAAATCCTTCACTGAAGATGAGTCATTTGATCATTTGAATCACACCACCAGACACTCAGTGACTAAGTGCGCTACACCCAGACCGAGGAACTACAAATAACCACGTTTATGGTCTTGGCTTTATGATTTTTAGGTGGGGTAAGGGTTATGAGGAGCTGTTGGTGTGATTTGCTTGTTTGTCACATCTTTTAATGAGCTGACCACAACTTTTATATGATTATAACATATGGCTTAATTGTAAAGGTAGAGCACAACGTTGTATCTTTCAAAACCTGAGGAGTTCTTTAACCACTTTTCATGCTGCCATCTGATAATCTGTACTTGACACAGAGGTGAAATGTGCAGGCTCAGCCAAGTACAGATTATCAGATGACAGTGTGAACAGTCTAGTGTTTCTCACTTCCTGTTGGTTCTCTAATGGTTTGGATTGCTTCAGCTTTCCATAGAATGGAGGGGATATGACCTGGTTACTTTTATTATTTTGAAGTGGATTATTTTCCTATAACAAGTTTTTTATTCCTCTGACAAAACAGCAAACATGCAAAAATGTCCTAATTATTATTATTATTATTATTATTATTATTATTATTATTATTATTATTATTATTATTAATAATAATAATAATAATAATAATAATAATAATTCTTCATCTGTAGTTTGATCTAATGTTTCTTATCGGAAATATTTTTAATAGAAATCCTTAAGGAATAGAACCAGTGTAACCAGTATATCCTTACCAGTATATCCTAATGGATAAGGATATGGGCCATTTGATTTTTATTTCATCACTGTTGCACAGTAACGTAAAAGATGTAGAAGTAATCATGACGAGAATTGACAGTTTCAAGGGAAATCTTTAGGGGTTTTTTTTTCTTAAGTTTTTTTTTTTTTAATGTTTCATCAGAACTTCTGATGAATGAGTTAAAGCTTTTAAACTGGGAAAATTCTAGAGCATGGATGAGTTCATATATCTGGAAGGAGAGAGAGAGACAGAGAGAGAGGAAAGAGGGAAGAAAGAGAGAGGTGAGAGAGAAAGGAAAGAGAGCAAAGAGAGTCTGAGAGAGAGAGAGAGAGAGAGAGAGAGAGAGAGGAGAGAAAGGAAAGTGAGAATCTGAGAAAGAGAGAGAGAGTGAGAAAGAATGAAGAGAAAGGAGAAAGAGAGAGAATGGGAGAGAGAAAGAATGGAGAGAAAGGAAGAGAGAGAGAGAATGAGACAGAGAGAAAAGGGAGAGAGAAAAGGGAGAGAGAGAGAAAAGGGGGAGTGAGAGGAGAGAAAGGAAAGAAAGCAAAGAGAGTCTGAGAAAGAGAGAGAGGAGAGAAAGGAAAGTGAGAATCTGAGAGAGAGTGAGAAAGAATGGAGAGAAAGGAGAAAAGAGAGAGAGAATGGGAGAGAGAAAGAATGGAGAGAAAGGAAGAGAAAGAGAGACAGAGAGAATGAGAGAGAGAAAAGGGAGAGAGAGAGAAAAGGGGGAGTGAGAGGAGAGAAAGGAAAGAGTCTAAAAGAGAGATAGAGAGAGAGAAGGAGAAAAGGAAAAGAGAGAGAGAGAATGTCTTAGTGTCGTTACATGGCGTGACTGGGTTATTACGTCAGTGGTGTAGGGTGGATGGTGGGCACGTCTGAAGTCTTCTGGTTAACCGCAGAGTGGGCTCACTGCACTGTGAGTGATTGAGGGGGAAGCTGCTAAAATCCCCTCTTCAGGTTTAAATGCAGATAATGAACTGTTTCAAACCCACCTCGAGATCCAGCAACGTCACACATCATCACCATGAATAAGAGAGACTTATCTGATTATCTAATAACTAAAAATACACTAAATAATAAGCATAGCTATCAGTTGGGGAAATTTTCAGGGCGCACTGAGAAAGCAAATCATTAAGGATTACATTCAGAAGGGTTTTTTATAAATGAGTTAGCAGTCAAATCTAATCGTTATGATTTTTTTTTTCTTCACTTTTTCACATTTATTTTCATAGGAAAATATTGATATTCGATGGATTTCTGACTGTATTCTATAGGCCAAGTCCTAGACATGAATATGAACATGAATATTGTGATGTTATAATGTTATGATGTCAGCTGTAATTGAAAAAAAAAACACACACAACACATACACTATATTGCCAAAAGTTTTGGGACACCCCTACAAATCTTTGAATTCAGGTGTTGTATTTCAGGGGTTGGACTCGGCCCCTTAGTTCCAGTGAAAGGAACTCTTAATGCTTCAGCTTCATACCAAGACATTTTGGACAATTTCATGCTCCCAACTTTGTTGACATGGATGAGCGAGCTTGGTGTGGATAAACTGGCCTGCACAGAGTCCTGACCACAACCCTATAGAACACCTTTGGATGAATTAGAGTGGAGACTGCGAGCCAGACCTTCTTGTCCAACATCAGTGCCTGACCTCACAAATGCACTTCTAGAGGAATGGTCAGAAATTCCCATAAATACACTCCTAATCCTTGTGGAAAGCCTTCCCAGAAGAGTTGAAGCTGTTATAGCTGTAAACGGTGCGCCAACTCCATATTACATTCATGTGCATGTAAAGGCAGACATTCCAGTTCGCAGCTTGCAGTCTCCACTCTAATTCATCCCAAAGGTGTTCTATCAGGTTGAGGTCAGGACTCTGTGCAGGACAGTCAAGTTCCTCCACACCAAACTCACTTATCCATGTCTTTATGGACCTTACTTTGTGCACTGGTGTGCAGTCATGTTGGAACAGGAAGGGGTCATCTCCAAACTGCTCCCACAAAGTTGGGAGCATGAAATTGTCCAAAATGTCTTGGTATGAAGCTGAAGCATTCAGAGTTCCTTTCACTGGAACTAAGGGGCCGAGCCCAACCCCTGAAAAACAACACCTGAATTCAGTGATTTAGAGGGGTGTCCCAAAACTTTTGGTAATTTAGTGTATTTCACAGACTATTCTTAACAAAATTGTTTCTTTGTATGTTAAGGAATGCAAAATGTCTCCCGGATGCTTTTCCGTCTGCTCTTGGCTCGTCCTGTTGCGTGTGATCCCCGGCGTGAAGTCGTGTCTGCAGTGCGATCTCGCCGTCCGTAACATGCACGACGACTTCATGGCCACTAAGCAGAAACTGACTGTACAAGAGCAGATAGATCTGAAGAAAATCCTCTCTCATGCCTACGTCACCTACCAGGACACTAGCACACAGCTCTCCGGGGTCATCGGTGTGTACAATTACATTTATATTTATTTAAAACAATCTTTTCCGTCATTATTGTACTGTAAAAACAGGAGTTTGGTTACAGATTAAAATATTTCATTTCTTGTTCTTTTAGCAAATTCACTTCACAGAGATTCTTCTGTTTCTTTTTTGTTAGCTATACGGTAACAAAAAAATTAACATCAACATGATTAGCAACAAAAATTAATAGATGATTTTTATTGACTTTTTCAGCTTTGCTTTCTTAGTTAGCAACACAGCTTTTGTTAGCTTAGCTTGTTTTGTTGTTGTTGTTTTTTTCATTTATGTTTATAAGAAGATTTTATTAGAAGATTAAGTTTTAAAAGTTGTGATTTAACATAACAGCCTTCGTTATCTCAGCTTATTCTGTTAGCTTCATAACCTTCATTAACTCTCATTCTTCTGTTAGCATCATAACATCATTACCTCAGCTTGTTCTGTTAGCAACATTCTTACCTCAGATTCCTCTATTAGCATTACAACCTTTATTACTTTAGTTTGTTCTGTTAGCATCATTACCTCCAATTCTACTGTTAGCATTGCAACATTATTACGTCAGCTTTCTCTGTTAGCATTGTGACATTATTACCTCAGCTTGTTCCGTTAGCATCTTATCATCATTTCCTCAGATTCTTCTTTTAGCATCATAACGTTATTACCTCAGCTTGTTCTGTTTTAACATCATTACCTCAGATTGTTCTGTTAGTATCTTAACATTATTACCTCGGATTGTTCTGTTAGTATCTTAACATCATTACCTCAGATTGTTCTGTTAGTATCTTAACATCATTACCTCGGATTGTTCTGTTAGTATCTTAACATTATTACCTCGGATTGTTCTGTTAGTATCTTAACATTATTATCTCGGATTGTTCTGTTAGTATCTTAACATCATTACCTCAGATTGTTCTGTTAGTATCTTAACATCATTACCTCGGATTGTTCTGTTAGTATCTTAACATCATTACCTCGGATTGTTCTGTTAGTATCTTAACATCATTACCTCGGATTGTTCTGTTAGTATCTTAACATTATTACCTCGGATTCTTCTGTTAGTATCTTAACATCATTACCTCAGATTGTTCTGTTAGTATCTTAACATCATTACCTCGGATTGTTCTGTTAGTATCTTAACATTATTACCTCGGATTGTTCTGTTAGTATCTTAAGATCATTACCTCAGATTGTTCTGTTAGTATCTTAACATCATTACCTCAGATTGTTCTGTTAGTATCTTAAGATCATTACCTCAGATTGTTCTGTTAGTATCTTAAGATCATTACCTCAGATTGTTCTGTTAGTATCTTAAGATCATTACCTCAGATTGTTCTGTTAGTATCTTAACATCATTACCTCAGATTGTTCTGTTAGTATCTTAAGATCATTACCTCAGATTGTTCTGTTAGTATCTTAAGATCATTACCTCAGTTTCTTCTGTTAGTATCTTAACATCATTACCTCAGATTCTTCTGTTAGTATCTTAACATCATTACCTCAGATTCTTCTGTTAGTATCTTAACATCATTACCTCAGATTCTTCTGTTAGTATCTTAACATCATTACCTCAGATTCTTCTGTTAGTATCTTAACATCATTACCTCAGATTCTTCTGTTAGTATCTTAACATCATTACCTCAGATTCTTCTGTTAGTATCTTAACATCATTACCTCAGATTCTTCTGTTAGTATTTTAACATCATTACCTCAGATTCTTCTGTTAGTATCTTAACATCATTACCTCAGATTCTTCTGTTAGTATCTTAACATCATTACCTCAGATTGTTCTGTTAGTATCTTAACATCATTACCTCAGATTGTTCTGTTAGCATCATAACATTATTACCTCAGATTGTTCTGTTAGTATCTTAACATCATTACCTCAGATTGTTCTGTTAGCATCATAACATTATTACCTCAGGTTCTTCTTTTAGTTTTATAACCTTCATTACTTTAGATTGTTCTGTTAGCACCTTTAGCAACATAATTTCCTCAGATTCTTCTGTTAGAATTATAACATCATTACCTCAAATTTTTCTGTTAGCATTATAACATTCTGATCTCAGATTCCTCTGCTAGCATTATAACACCAGTACCTCAGCTTGTTCTTTTAGCATCATAACATCATTACCTCAGGCTTTTCTTTCAGTTTTATATCCTTCATTACCTCAGCTTGTTCTGTTAGCTCTTGTAACCACAATTCAGCACATCTTTAACCACAAGTTAGCACATTCTCTCCCGAAGCCATTATTGCTCCTCATTTGGTGATAGTTTTTGATTCACACCAAAGGCTGAAAAGTGAAAGTGCTTTATCTCCCTTCTGTGCTGCAGATCTCACTACTCTATACCGAGCACAAACCGAGTATCAGAGCGAGTTCAGGAGGCACTGGCAGGAGCCAAGCACCGGTGAGGACGACCTAGTGTGTCTGTGTGTGTGTGTGTGTGTGTTACATCTGCAAATATGTGCCAGTGTATAATAGACTGTAATATACTGAATATGAAGCCAGAATTTAGAGAGGACAGAAAATTTAAAACATTTTCAAAAGTTTTCATTTTGCTAGTACTGGTATACGTGTTGCAATGGTTACAGTGTTGTGATATGTCACGTGACGTAATTTTTTTCGTGCCTAAATAGAGTTTTTTTCTGAGGTCCATTTGTCGAATCTTTTGCAGATGATCCCCAGATCTTTTCCTAGTTCCTAGTATTTTTTGGTTTCTTCCCAATCCCAACACTACTCAATACACCTTCTAGTTTAACCATCCACCCATCCAATTTCTATACCCGCTTTATTCCTAATTAGGGTCACAGGGATCTGCTGGAGCCTATTCCAGCACACATTGGGTGAAAGGCAGGGGTACACCCTGGACAGGTCACCAGTCCATCACAGGGCCACACATATAGACAGACAACCACACACTCACTCCTATGGGCAATTTAGAATTACCAATCAACCTAATGTACATGTTTTTGGACTGTGGGAGGAAACTGGAGTACCCAGAGTAAACCCACGCAGGCACTGGGAGAACATGCAAACTCCACACAGAAAGGCCCCTGCCTGTTCGAACCTGGGATTCGAACCCAGGACCGTCTTGCTATGAGGCAATAGTGCTCCGGTTTAACCAGTCAGCATTTATTTACCTGACAGATTACGGAAGACACATGTAGTAGAGATTTTGGAGACGTGTGCAATAACACAGAGACATGCTTCTTTAAAGTGCTCACTGGATAATTGATTTTTCCTCATGATTCAATAAATTCCTCAGTCTCTCAACTTCTTTGTTCGGGCTCATGGCCTTTGTGTGCAGGTTCTCTCCAATGGGATATGATAAAGATCCTGGAGAAAGGGAAAAGGATCCTGAAGAAGCATCTAGAAGTCTTTGTAACTGAAGGTTTGAGTGGAGATAGGGAAATTAGTGTATATAAAAAAAGGATACTATTTATTTATTTGTGTATTTGTGTGTGTGTGTGTGTGTGTTTTCCAATGGTTCTGCTCTTGTCTTTTCAGGACTGTGTCCAAATAAATGCGGTAAGGACAAATTCTGTCTCTCTAGTTCTTAATCAATGCCCATATTTGTTTTGAGCTATTCTCATATATATTTTTGTGTGTGTGTGTGTGTGTGTGTTTGTGTGTATGTATGTATGAGACAGGTTTATTATTTCAAAGTGTTATGAACTGCTCTTCCTGCCAGTATGGGCTGCACATATGTCAGTCTGATACACCCCCAAAGGAATGTGGAGGTGACACTGCAACACACACACACATACACCCACACACACACACACACACACACACACATGCAAACACCCACATGCTTATACACTTATACACACACAATGTGTCTCTCTGATTTACTCTCTTCTTTTTGTCTCTCTGTCTCTCTCTCTCTCTCTCTCTCTCTCTCTCTCTCTCTCTCTTTCTTTCTCTTTCTTTCTGTCTGTCTGTCTGTCTGTCTATCTGTCTGTCATCTCTCTCTCTCTCTCTCTCTCTCTCTATCTCTCTCAGCCCATCGTCTGCTAGCAAAAGAGGGCGAGCAGGCGGTGTTGGATTGTTTTCTCCCGTGGCACACTTTGGTTGTAGGACATGCTGAATATCATTACTCCTGGAAAAGGGGAGCCACAAATGTAAACACACACACACAGATGCAGTGTCACATTTAGTTCTTTCTCTGTTGTAGGAAAATAATTTAAAGCAAGATATTGTTACTATCCCAGAGTGGTTTGTTAAATAACTGTTTACACTGATAGAATTTTATTCTACAAGCCTTTCAAGTTTAAAACATTTTACAATTATTTTTATATTTTTTTTATATATTTTTTTATATTTATATTTTATATAAACAGTGTAATTTTTTCCTTTATTGTTATTGAATCATTATAGTGAGATATTTCTGATTATCATTGTATTATTATTACTATTATTAGTAGTAGTAATAGTAGTATAAATTGTAATAAATTTTTAAATTGTTTGTAATTAGGATTTGTATAATTCTCTCATGAAAATTTAAAGCTAATATTAATCATAAACAAATAGAAATGCTGATAGATTTTTGTCCAGGAAGCCACATGCTCAGTGCTCAGTAATGCTACACATCTTCACTCACTCACACTGTTAGTTTTCAGCCGAGGACGAGTTCGAGATCCTGGTGGTGACGAAAGATTCCAAAATTGTCCTGAACCAGCTGAGCATGAGCGAGCAGGGAGTATATCGCTGCTTCCTGCTGGATCGACACGGCACTACACTCTCACACACACACTTCATCCTCACCGGTGAGACACATTGGTTCCGAATAAGACCTGATTTTATTTAGTCACTTATAAGATTTAAAAAATTTAAAAAATGAGCAAATATTGTTTAAACAAGATTCGATCAACGTGCTATATATTAATATTTAGATATATATTTTGTTTTATTATGATATGTGTTCTTAATTACTCAATTACAATGCCTATGTTATTTTTATCTATCTCTTTATTCATATTTTCTTTATTATTATGTTTGGAATGATTTATTATTTTTTAGAATTTATTCCACATTTTTATTTTCTGTTTTTATTTTCCAAACTATTGTTTGGATCTTTAATAAAACATGCTATCAGTAAAGATGTTTATTTAATTTGTAATTTGCATAATAATAAGAATTATTATTATTAGTAGTAGTAGTGTTTATTTTATTTTATTATTATAAGTAGTATCATCATAATTATATTATTATTATTATTATTATAAGTGCATAAGGTGTAGCAAAAAAAAAATCTAATATATTTATTTTATTATATGGCTTAATTTATTAAGATAAAATGATGATGATTTTCTGAAACAATTTTACAGTTTATATCCTCTCATTAGAACCATAATTTCCCATTATGCACTGCAGTGGGAGTGGGTTGATATTATCTCTGTGACTTGTATCGCAAATAGTTTATGTTAAAATCTATGGAAATTCAAATTCTCTCTCTCTCTCTCTCTCTCTCTCTCTCTCTCAGTCACCCCCATGCCCACTTCACCTCCAAGACAGATCCCCACACTTCCTTCCCTCCCTCAGGTTGAAGTGAAACATGTCCGGCTTCACAAAGACACTCTGATTATCGCTCTGGCTCTTCTCGCAGTCCTGAGCATCTTGGGCAGCCTGTCCATCATCCTGCACATTGTGTAAGTCTGGAGGATGAAAAGAAAACCCTCTCACTGTAAAAAGCACTGAAACTGGAGACGTCTTCTTACAGCAGTTACACTCTGCGCTTTGTAACACGTAGTTCATGGATGATTTGAAGCGACTGTTGTTCATGAGCTGTTACTCTAGAAACGATAACATAATAGAATAAAGAGCATTGATATAACATATTTCATCATGATTTAAATTACAGACTGACAGAGCTGCTGTTATTCAGCGGTCTCTATTTGGGGTAAATAATGTGTAATGGATACATTTATTGATGGATGGGTGGACAAATAGATGGATGGATGGATGGACAGGCAAATGGATAAGCAAATGGATGGATGGATGGATGGAAAAATAGACAGATGGATAGATTGGCAGATGGATGGATGGATGGATGGACGGACAGATGGATGGATAAACGGATTATAAACGGATAGATGGGTAGACAAATGGCTGGATGGACAGATGGATGGTTGGACAGACAGTTAGATGGGGAGATGGAATGAAAATAGATAGATGGATGGATGGATGGACAGACAGATGGATGGAAAATAGATAGAATGGATGGATGGATAGACAGATGGATGGATGGGCAGATGGACAGATGAATGGATGATTGGTTGGACAGATGGATGGACAGACGGACGAATAGATAAATAGTTGGACAGGTGGATGGTTAAATGGATGATGAACGGATAGATGGATAGATGGGTAGACAAATGGCTGGATGGACAGATGGATAGACAGACAGACAGACAGACAGACAGACAGAGGGATGGAAAATAGAAAGAATGCATGGATGGATGGAAGAATTGATGGATGGATGGACAGATGAACAGATGTGACGGATGTGCACTAGAATAGCGTTAAGCATGTGGTTGCAGCATGCGATGAGTAAGCTGTGAGTCAGCATTGATGCAGCAACCCCACACTGTGATAACTCCGTCTCTGCCCTAATAGATGCTTCTATTTCGGGGGAATTTTCTAACAGCTCAAATGACTGATGATTTAACGCTTGTATCTGTTACAGGAGTGTGACCTACGACATTTAAAACAGACTGTATTCATATGTTTCATTATGACTTTGTTTCACTCTCTTACTTTATTTTCTTGTCTCGCTGGCAGGATGATGGTGAGACGGCAGAAGAAAGCTGAAGAGGAGGATGGAGGAGAGAACACAAGATGGAGGGAAAGAGACAGGATTCTACACGATATATGAAAATGGCAACACGTGGATATTACTTTTGTGGCATTTATTGTGACATGGTTATAAAATCTACACATTTTTTTCTCAGAACAGTAATCAGAATGATGTTTTTGAATGCATGTCTAAGTGAGTGAGGTAAATCTGGTACATTCAGGATTTTTTTTTCTAGAATTAATATCCCCAGCCCCCTGGTTAATCCCGGGGATTGTCTACTCTTTAAATCCAGCCGCAGATCAAACTCTAAATCGCTTGTTTTTTCCCAGAACTTCCCCCTTTTTTGCAAATCAGCGTACTCAACCGCCAGATTGTGTGTGGCTGTGGCACTTCCTGTTTTATCATGGCCTATTTACAGAGCCCAGTTTAGAGCTGATTCAGTCTGATTGTCTGAATGTTGCTGAGTTAGGGTCACGGTTGAAGGGCATCCTGTCTGCAGATTATTTCCGTCCTAATCTGAAATGAAGATCTGGACAGTTTAACAGTTTTATTTTTATCCTTATTTAATTGTAATGCGCACATTTGGGCCCGTGGAATGACGTATGAATGAATCTGTGTGTGATTCATGAAACTGCTGTATGACATCAAATTAAGATGACACCATTTTAGGGCAAATATTTCAGATTCAGCAACATGGACACAAAGCTTCCATTTACTGCTGCCTTATTAATTACGTCGGGCATGCCTTTACGCTTACACTCCTATGCCATCTAATGTAGACGAAACACATCCCTTGTACATCCCTCGGTGATGTAACACTGAGCCAGAATGCAGTTGTCCATAATGTTCGGAGAGAAGTATTTATAATTTAGAGTAGAATAGAAATAATTAATGAATGATAAATAAGCTAAAACCGATCTCTTGAAACCTATGGAGTTGTTTAGGCACACAAAGATCATTCTGAAAGTCGTTTACGGAAGATATTTAAGGTCTAAATCATTGTCCAACCTCACCAACAGAAAGTGAAGTGAACCTGGAGAGAAAGTGAAGTGAACTCTAGTTTTAAACTCATTTCAGTACTCAAGACTATCATTACTTCCAGGTTTATAGATATCTGTGTGCCAAAATTCCATCCTGTACATATAGGTATCAAAATTATAAAACAGACTAGCAAATTGAAGAGAATTGTATTTCAGCAACAATATGAAATTATGCAACGTCTAAAAGACATGCTATGATATCCAAGTAAGGGATTAGTGGTTAGCATGTTTGCGTCATGCCTCCAGGGTTGGAGATTTGCTTCCTGCCTCCATCTGTGTCCTCTGTGTGCTTCGAAGAGATTGAGAGAGAGAGAGAGAGAGAGAGAGAGAGAGAGATGATCAACTGATCAACTGATTTTGTGTCATGAAAACATACCCTCTGTTACTAACAGATTTTCAGCTAAGGTAAAGATCTATTTTGGGTACTGTGTAGTGAGCTGTATCCGTACACAGTCATTTCATCAGTTAATAAACATAGAGAGAGAAAGAGAGAGAGACAGAGAGAGATTTATTACGCTAGTAGTATCCATTAGATGCTATAGTTTTATTGTTGATGGACTACAGTCAAGTTGGAAATTTGATTAAAGTACACGTTTCCAAACAATTCATGTGTAGCAAGCAACAAATACGGGGTTCTGTCTGTTTGGAGCGTCTGTCCACATTGGTCACGTGTCTTCCGCACGTTTCCTCCTGTCATGGATGGACAGTGGTCCTATCTGGGGTGTATTCCTGCCTCAGTCCCATGTCTTCCCGGGATCAGCTCTGGATCTACTGTTGACTCAAGATAAAGCTCTTACTGTAAAATGTGTGTCAGAGACACACATTTTCTTTAACACGTGTTTAAGTGAATCAGGAAGGAGTGATCAACTGATTTCTGTCTTGAAAACACACACTCACGTAGGTGACTAACAGATTCTTCAGCTAAGATAAAAATCTATTTTGGGTACTGTGTAGTGAGCTGTATCTGTGCGCAGTCATTTCATCACTTAATAAAAATATCCAAAACCCACGTATAGCTTATTCCACACTGCGTCTGTTTCAGCAGCAGTCACGCAAAAAAAGTTTGCGAACCCTTTGGAATTATCCCGTTTATACAGAAATCTTGAGTCAGGTTGACTTCAGCTTTATTTCTGCTTAGGTGACGTGGTCAAGGAAACATCGAAGAGGATTAGACCTTATTTTAACGCTCAGGATCATTGAGAGAAATTTATAAACCTCTAGGACAAGACTGTTTTTGTTTCTTATATTCATCAGAAAATTTCCATGATCCATAAAGTACAAATAAATGATTATCTTCAGAGATTCTTTAAACACGCAAACACAACTCTGAGTGAATTTGGTCGGATAAATAACTTAATACTATTTTATTACACTTTAATAATAAACATTTAATAAGGATAAAGTTGATCAGTCAGACAAACTGCAGTATTGATTTGCAGTTCCACTTCCCTTTTCCTAAAAACACACGAGCAAAATCCCCCAAACAGGGAAATTTTCCTTTAATTTGGCACGTGTCATGTCGGTAAGCATGACTTTCATTTTTAACTGCTTTATCAGTTTAATATAAAAATACTGGCATATAGTATTAGCATATAGTAATACCGGTTTATTAATATGATTATTTATTTTATTAATTTTCTTTGCTCTATTTCATAGTGAGTGTAAGAATTTTTTTTTATAGGACTGTGTTATTTATTTTGGTGTTTTAAAAATGTACTACATTACTACTTATATATGGTCCAAAATTAAATTAAAATAAATAAAATTTTAAAAAAGATAAATAAATAATAAAAAATAATGAAAGTTAGTTAGTTAGTTAGCTAATTAATATTTATGTAATTATTTCTATAGTTTATATAGTTTATTATATAATATTTATATATTTTTTAACAATTCTTTTGTAAGTATTACAATATTTAATTAATAGTTTTATTGTTCACAAGGTGAAAATTTGTCTTTGGTGGCTTCACCATACGTTATAAACAAGGTCATCGGCACATCAGCAACAAGAGAAAAATATGCAAAAACAGTATAAAGAAATGTCAGAATATACATTATACTTCAACACACACACACACACACACACACGTTTTTAAAAAAAATTCTATATTATACACTTATATACACTATATTATACAATATATATATATATATATATATATATACACACCTGCTCCTACACCCACATTCATGACTCAGCATTAATATTTATATTTAATATTCTAATAGCAATCGGCACAAATGATGACATCTGATAGACATTTCTCCAAGCCCATGGTTGATTAACGTGTTTCTTTGAAGCTAACAACTGAAACTGAGAGTGTAGAGGATGAGAAAATTCCCCTGTAAAAACCAAAGCTTATTGTCTGGCTGTGTATCATAATCAGGACACAAGTATTGACCATTATCATCATTTTAACTGCCTCTCAGCTCTACCACAGAGCTGCTGGATGCTCATTCCTGATTCCTAGATGTGTGGAATAATTTTCTATTCATTTCAATTGCAGATGTAATTATGTCCATATAAATGTGATGAGACTTTAAAGGGGGACAGAGAAAGAAAGGAAAAGTAGAACTGTTGTAAAAGTGAACTGAAAACAAAATCTAGTCAAACTCCAGGAAGAGTTTTGTTGGACAGTTCAAGTGTAAGTGAGAGAGTGTAAATTTTCCCAAATTTATGGGATTATATTTTATATTTATATTTATGGGATGATGGCTCAAGTGTTGAAAGAGCGGGGTTCAAGCCCCAGCACCATCAAGCTGCCACCGTTGGGCCCTTAAGCAAGGCCCCAACCCCAAACCTCAGAGGCACAACACCATGGCAGACCCCATGCCCTGACCTTAAACTCTAAAGCTGGGATATGTAAAGTTCATGTATCCCTCTGGCCCTGAGACAGAGAATCAAATCTCAATCAGCTAGCTAATGACTGAAACTAACGAATAAATCACCTAGAACATAGACATGCATATATCTGGATAATAGCAGACACTGTGACCATGGAAACAGGCCCAAACTGTGGGTGAAGGTCTGAGAAAATCCACAAGAACAACTAGAATGTCCCAGTTTTCCACTCAGCATCACTTGATTACTGATAACTGTTCTGCCACGACTTCCACTGTTTTGCTCAGCATCTAGCGTAAAAACCACAAAGCCATGTCTAGATTTTATAGAGATTACAACACATACAGATGAAATTTTGAGACACGTGCAAGGTGTTAGGAGTAAACATCTTAGGGTGTGTTCGTCACGCTTCAGGAGGTTTTGTTGATTATTTTTCCTGTCTGAAGTGCTTTCGTTCTTCTTAAGTAAAACAGCAATTCATTTATAGATAAAGAATCATGTCGCTTATAAGAATGAAGTCGGCTTATAGTTAAAAAGACAGAAAAAAATGTCGCTTGTCATGTTAGCAAGTGCAAAGCGTTTACACAAAAAGTTCTGAAAATAAGTTACAGCTTTATCTCTTTATCTCTGACACTATAGACTCCTTCCATAAATAATATATAAGCATGTTCTTTTACCATATCAACATGTTTTTTAGCCTTTTTTTCCGGATGCTTCCTGTAAGGAACAGTTAGAGAAGGAGTTTTAGTATCCGAGCATGTCATAAACAAAGCTCTAACATGGAAATTCTTTAGGACTGAGGAGTTTTTGAAGCGCTTCTCAGGAGAGTGTTTCTCAGTAACACATTTTTTTGTGGTTTTTATTATGTAATTTCAAGAACGAGACCAAAAGCCATGCTGGTGAGGGAATGGCTGCACAGACCTGTGCAGCGAGAACAGGAACTTTGTTTTGTTTAACTGTAAACGGATAGAAAGTATGAGTCATTGTTTTTAATTCTTTAAAAATGACATCCATTAACAAATTGCTTCTGTGGCAGATGAGATGAAACACGTCTGGAGGTGAAGCTGTTGGAAAATGATCAGTTTCAGCTTCTCGCTTAATATTTTCCGATAACAGAACTAACCAAAGTGTGATAATTAACCAACAGACAAATATTTATTTATTTATTTGTTTGTTTATTTTAAAAATTATTTTTAAAAATGTTTATATTATATGCTACATTGTACACTTGTATTATATATTTTAAAATATTTTTAATAGATTATCTATCTATCTATCTATCTATCTATCTATCTATCTATCTATCTATCTATCTCTCTCTCTCTTTCTCTCTCTCTCTCTCTCTCTCTCTCTATATATATATATATATATATATATATATATATATTTTATAAAAATATTTTTAAAAAATACATTTATATTATATGCTATACTGTACACTTTTATTATACACTTTAATATATATATATATATATATATATATATATATATATATATATATATATATATATAAGAGAACTAACCAAAGTGTGACAATTAACAAACAGCCAATATACATTTATACAATATTTTAATACTTTTATTTATATAAAATACATTTTTTAAAAATATTTTTATATTATATACTACATTATACACTTATATTATACCTATATTGATTTTTTATTTTATTTTATATAAATAAATAAATAAATATATATATATATATATATATATATATATATATATATATATATATATATATATATATATATTTATATAAAATAAAATATATATTTTATATATATATATATAAATTTTATTTATTTATTTATTTTTATTTTATACATTTTTTAAAATATTTTTATATTATATACTACATTATATTGTTATATGACATAAGTATACACTTATATTTTTAAAAACATTTGTAATATATATATATACATATGTGTGTTTTTCTTGTCAGTTAATTTTCACATAACATTAGTGAGCCATATGGAATTAATAAATTAGTTTAAAAATAGAAAATATATACAGTATATACAGCCCAAGTGTTTGTAGCATAAACCTGCTGTAGTTTAATATCTATTTTTTTAATTAAATAAAGCTTAAGCAGTGTTCACAAACTTTCTTCCACAACGCACTAACTTTCTCTGTGTGTACTCTCACTTAACCAACACTGTATTAGCGATGTGACGTTATCTGATGTCACCTGTTGGAAAGTTCCTCTGACTATTTTAAGTGTTCCTGTGTTATCAGCCTCATAGAATGTGAGGGCACAAATGGTGCTGTAGGCCTTCAACACTGTGTGATTGTGTGTGTGTGTGTGTGTATACTTTCCACCGCCGGCTCAACAGGAAGTCATGAAGCTATACACTTCCTGTCACAGTAACCGCGCGAACGGCCCACATCTCCACCGTCACACTCCACCCAAACACACAAACACACGCTCATCCGCAGCTACTCACCAACGCAAACGCTTACGCAAATGTATGTCTCCTCAAAACAGACACACCTGCCTTATCCGATCACGCATACTCTCCAGCAACCCACACACACACACACACACACACACACACACACAAACACAAGTTGTTTGAGCCCACTGTAACATATTCATTCACACAAACGCAGGAACATCTTTGATGATGAAATGGCAGGCAGGATGTGTGACTGTGTATGTGTGTGTGTGTGTGTGTGTGTGTGTGTGCATGTTTATGAAGCTTAGCATTAATCCCTCACCATCTGTTCAGGTCAAGATGATCTGTCTAAAGTTATTGGAATTTTTTTTTAATTAAAGGAATTGTTAAAACTTGTATTGAAAGTGATAATGTTTGGGTCAGCGAGTAAAATAAAGTGAACATACAGTAGGATCCTCAGCTATAAAATCTGTGGTTGCTGTGGTCACCTAGGAGTGACTCAGCATCACTAATATAAAACCATTGTGGCTGAGACTTATAACCTTACAACAGTTGTACCTAATATGGGAGCGTAACCAAATACATTTACGTTTCTGGCATTTGGCAGACAGCCTTATTCAGAGAGACTTACATTTGATCTCCTTTTATATGACTGAGCAATTGAGGGTAAAGGGACTTGCTCAGGGGCCCAGAAGTGGCAGCTTGGGGGACCTGGGATTCAGACTCAAAACTTTCTGGTCAGCATTCCAACACCTTAACCACTAAGCTACCACATCCCAAATACGCATATATTATTCAGAATAAACAGATCTTTTGTTCTAAATACAGATACAGCACTACTCTGGTTAAGAATAGATGCATGCAACAGGACTGTAAGTATCTTCTAGAAGGTCGTGTGAGTGGAAGGCTTTTACTTTCTGTCAACTGGTCAGCTTTGAAGCTCACAGGACAAATAAAGACTACATTCATTACAAGCATTCATTCCTTCATCTTTAGTAACTGCCTGATCTAAGCCATGGTGGTTTCAGTTATGCTACTATCTTAGTTTAGATTTTGGGAAATAAAAACAAATAAACTTGTTAGAAAATAATCACTAATTGCTAGTTTAGCAGGATTTTAAAAAAAGTGTCAACACTTTGGGTTTAAATCCAAACAATGATATACACAATATCACCAAAAGTTTTGGGACACCCCTTCAAATCATTGAAGTCAGGTGTTGTTTTTCAGGGGTTGGGCTCGGCCCCTTAGTTCCAATGAAAGGAACTCTTAATGCTTCAGCTTCATACCAAGACATTTTGGACAATTTCATGCTCCCAACTTTGTGGGAACAGTTTGTGGATGACCCCTTCCTGTTCCAACATGACTGTACACCAGTGACCAAAGCAAGGTCCATAAAGACATGGATGAGGGAGTTTGGTATGGAGGAACTTCACAGAGTCCTGACCTCAACCTGATAGAACACTTTTGGGATGAATTAGAGTGGAGACTGCGAGCCAGGCCTTCTCGTCCAACATCAGTGCCTGACCTCACAAACGCGCTTCTATTGGAATGGTCAAACAATTCCCATAAACACACTCCTAAACCTTGTGGAAAGCCTTCCCAGAAGCTGTTATAGCTGCAAAGGGCGGGACAACTCCATATTACATTCATGTACATGTAAAGGCAGACGCAGTTTCTGCTCTAATTCATCCCAAAGGTGTTTTTGGCAATGTAGTATAGATATGAATATCTGAGTGTCACTAAATGAATACAGATACAAATGGTGACAGCATACATACAAGTTTAACAACATTGACGTTTTAGTTTTAGTTTTCACTTGAGTACATTTAAAAGAAGCAGCATTTTAATTTCCCTTGAGTACGTTTCTGACTCATTAGCTATACTTTCACTTCACTGCTGATACTCAAGTAAGGTTTGACGCAATTTAAGACGCAAAAAATCCCCCCAAAAAACGATCAAAGCTTAATATTGTGTATTTATTTGCTTTAAATAGAGAAAGAGCTGTTGCTCTGTTTCTATTTCTCAGTCAGGCCTGCTGTGTACGCCTGGTGCCTCAGGTTTGTTTCTGTACTCCTCGGGAGGTACATCATCTCATCCTTTTCTTCAGGAGGTATCACTGACATTTGTTAAGCATGAGAGTTTAAGGGAAATCACATGATGAAGGACTGATGGAGGGAGCGAATGAGTGCATCTGACACTGAGCTCAGCTGTATCTCGCAGATGGGACGAGGGGAAATAAAGACGGCGTGGGAGGATCCTCCTCCTCCTCGTCCTCCTCCTCCTCCTTCCTCCTCCCCCTCTTCCGTGAAAAGCAGCACTTTTTGCCTCGATTTGTCCCTTTTTATGCTGAAAACGGACGTGATTTACAAGCTAGTGATTTAAATCACCGAACACTTTCGTAGCGATGAGTTTAGTGTGTTATCGCAAATGACTGTAAGAGTTCAGCATCAGATTTTTTGCCTTATCTCAGTGTGGGATAATCATCACATTGTCTCCTACACACTCACATGGCTTCCATGTTTCATGAATGCCACTGCCTCGGGATGACTTCTGGCGTATTTTTACAACTCATGTGACCCAAAACGGCGTCGCTTCAGGTGGTTTTAGAAGACAAATATAAAGCAGAGAGGAAGAAGACTTCAAAGGAACGCTTTGGGCATAATTTTCCCTTTCGTGACAAATCTGCCAAAGCGTGTTTAGTGTCTTTTTCAGTTTTGCGCTGGAGTGATGAGGCTTGTTTTGCTTAATACATTAGCGTATTGCTTTGTGTGAATCACAAGCTGTGTAGTCGGGAGCTGCTTCATAACTGATAACTGAGCTGGACGGTGGATTTTTCAGTGATTCCACAGAAATGTGTCATAACTCATTACATCATTTTCCCTATAATCCTTTTACAAAACTGTTGTCTATATGGACACAGAAATGTGCCGTAGATCAGAGCATCATTTTCTAGTTAACCCTTATGGTTTATGGCCTTATGGCCAATATGGTTGTTCGCACTTGAATCTCTGAAAACCTTTTAATTATCATCAGCATTCACATTATTTCTAATGTGTTAAGCCTTTCATATTTTCAGGTCATGATTTTAATTCCTTCTTCTCATTCAGAACAAACTTTTTTTTTTACCGATGAAATATAGCTGGCTGATGTTTAATCTAATATCATGTGAATTTGATCAAATGTTTTGCCACATATTAATGATTTCTGAACTTTTTCCATTCCCAGTGACTAGAACAGCAGAGACAAGAGCATGTAAGATGGAGGAAAGGGGGCGGGGCTTCCAGGAAGCGCCAGGTTATACGTTGAAAATCAACAAGAGTGTCAGTTTGCTCATCGCTTGTTTTTAGTGTGTGTGTGGGGAGTGGGGGTGGGGGGGTGCTAATTTGGTGTGTTTTGGAGTGATAACTCATAAAAGTTTACTCTGGAGGATCATTTAGCTAAATCATGTTTACGTCCTGGAGCAAGGCATTTGTCTCGGAATAGGTTTCGCAATGATCGTGGTCATAATGAGTAATATTAAAAATGTGGTCTGTGTGTCTGTGTGTGTGGGTGGGTGGGTGTGTGTGTGTCTGTGTGTGGGTGGGTGTGTTTGTGTGTGTGTGTGGGTGGGTGTGTGTGTGTGTGTGTCTGTGTCTATGTGATTTCAAAACGACATTGTTACGTTTGTTTTTTTCACAACTGGACCGGATACTGAAGCCCTATTGCGAGGTGTAACGTCAGCATGAGGCAACCGTGATGTTACTGTAAGAAATGAGAAATCGCCATGATGCCAGAGATGATTCTGTGATATTGTAACCATGGGTTGTTTATTAGTCGGCGATGACCTTTCAGCTTCATAGCCAGACGATGTTTCTAAATTCTAGTCTACTGTAAAGTGCAACACTCAACACATTTCCTCTCTTAGATTTCTCCTGCTAGCATTTCCTTTCGACTGACAATGTGGCTGTTAGAGGCTTTTATTTGTGTGTGTGTATGTGTATGTGTGTGTGTGTGTGTGTGTAGATTTGAGTTACTAAGGTACTAAGCTACGAGTGAAAGGTGGAGGTGAAATGCGGGGAAGTTAAACCTGACATATATTACCAAAAAAGAATATCTGGGAAAGTGAACTGAAGAACTGAACTGAAAACCTGAACAAATCCTGCATGTGCTGAGCAAAGGAAGTGAAATGAAACAATGAGAGAGAGAGAGAGAGAGAGAGAGAGAGAGAGAGAGAGAGAGAGAAATAGACAGTGAGAGGGAGAGGGAGAGAAATACAGAGTGAGGAGAGTGAGACAGTGAGAGAGAGAGATAGACAGTGAGAGAGAGAGATAGACAGTGAGAGAGAGAGAAATGCAGAGTGAGACAGTGAGTGAGAGAGAGAGAGTGAGACAGTGAGAGAGAGAGAGAGAGAGAGAGAGAAAGAGAGAGAGAGAGAGAGCTAGATAGTGAGAGGGAGAGAGAGAAATAGACAGTGAGAGGGAGAGAGAGAAATAGAGAGTGAGGAGAGTGAGACAGTGAGAGAGAGAGAAATAGAGAGAGAGAGAGAGAGAGAGAGAGAGAGAGAGAGAGAGAGAGAGACGGTGAGAGAGAGAGAAATACAGAATGAGAGTGAGAGAGAGAGAGGAGAGTGAGACAGTGAGAGAGAGAGAAATAGAGAGAGAGAGAGAACGGTGAGAGAGAGAGAAATACAGAATGAGACAGTGAGAGAGAGAGAGAGAGAGAGAGAGAGGAGAGTGAGACAGTGAGAGAGATAGTAAGAGAGAGAAATACAGAATGAGAGAGAGAGAGAGAAATAGACAGTGAGAGAGAGAGAGAGAGAGAGAGAAAGAGAGAGAGAGAGAGAGAGAAAGAAAGAAAGAAAGAAAGAAAGAAAGAAAGAAAGAAAGAAAGAAAGAAAGAAAGAAAGAAAGAAAGAAAGGGATAGAGATCTGTAATCTGTGCATCAAGCTTGATTTTCTTGCATGAACATGCAATATACTGATACAGAGATTATGCCTAGACATTATTTCTTTTCTGCTAGCCAAACATATTCCCTGATTAAATAAAAAACAAAAAAATAGGAATAAAAACACTTCTGCTAAAGAAAAATAATCACTGGATGCAGTCTGGCGTGTTTTATTCCTTTATACCAAAGCAATTTGTGTACAAAAGGAATAAAACCACTGTAGAATTTTTTTTACTAACACTTTTTACTTATTAATAAATCACAGAATTACAACGTACTTTTTAAAATTCCGTTTATAGTTACAATTAATGTCGTGGAATGTCCGTGATACCAGTTACCATTTACGCTACAGCAGCTCTTAACAAGCCTCTGATTTTTCTTTCTCTTTCCCGTGATGGAAAACTTTCTGCTACAAAACACTGACACAGGAAACTCCTTCTGTAAGTGTTAAATGACACCATCACCATTTTTTCAATAACAACACAATGTTAACTATCTGTTCGATGATATTAAACATGATTATATTACATATTACTCCTGCCTCACAGCTAAAACGTCCTGAGTTCGAATCCCGGGTTCTAACAGGCAGGGGCCTTTCTGTGTGGAGTTTGCATGTGTGGGTTTACTCCGGGTCCTCTGGTTTCCTCCCACAGTCCAAAAACATGTACATTAGGTTGATTGGTAATTCTAAATTGCCCATAGGAGTGAGCGTGAGAGTGTGTGGTTGTCTGTCTATATGTGTGGCCCTGTGATGGACTGGTGACCTGTCCAGGGTGTACCCCTGCCTTTCACACAATGTGTGCTGGGATAGGCTCCAGCAGATCCCCGTGACCCTAATTAGGAATAAAGCGGGTATAGAAAATGGAGGAAAAAAAATAGCATGTTAAAATAAACCTGCGATTTCAAATATACAAATAATGATCCCGCAATTTCTGACCCACCAGATTCGAGAATTCGGCAGTGATGTGAAGTGTGAGGTGATGATGGACGCTTGAGGAGGAAGAGCTGTGTTTGGAGTTTCGTTTTGTTATCAGGATATGTTGTGGAGTTTGGCACAGACGAGACCACGGTCACGGTCATGAGCGTATTCACATTTTAACCAAAATATTGTCCAATTCTTTCTAGCTAGGTGTTTTCTATAGATTGTATTTCCCCTGACCTAGAATGAACTTCCCCTGACTGTCTGAAGAGCCGTGACTCACGGGCTGTATTGCGAGCAGAACTAAAGACCTGCTTCTTCACGCGGCTTCATTCAGTGTATTTCAAAAGCCTTTCTCGCATGTGATTTCTTGTGTGTTCATGCCATTCGAGACTCACATTCTCAGTCCCTGAAAATGCTGTCAGTAGAACATAATGTAATCTCCATGTTTAATTCCTGGCACGTTCACAGCCCACGATTAACTTGGTTTTGTCTCCACAAACGTCCTGACTGACCTGGCGTTCAGGTTCAGGTGTGTGTGTGTGTGTGTGTGTGTGTGTGGAGAGAGTGCAAGGACAACGAGACACTTGTTTTGTAAACTCAGCCTTGAGGTTAATAAGTGAGCTGATGATTCATTCAGCTGATTGTTTATTATTATTATTATTATTATTATTATTATTATTATTATTATTATTATTATTATGAAGGCTTATTCGTATCATTCTAGTGACTTCCATGACATTTACAGCCTATTTCATTTTATTTGATCGTGTTTTAAACACTGGACGTTTTTTAACACCTACAAGTGACGGATCTTATCCTGTCCTTTTGTTTTGTGTTGGCTCTTTTTTTTTTTCTTTTTCTATTGTGCCCTTCTATATTCAGCCCTCATGTTTCTGCACCTGGATGGAAAGTCTCTGCATATTGCATTGTGCCCACACACACACACACACACACACACACACACACACACACACATAAACACACATACACACACATGACCCACGCTTGTTTGCGTCACACCTTTAAACACAGTGATTCATATATGATCCAGGGATTTACTTCAAACTTTCATTTGCTTTCCTTGTTGGTTGTGTGTGTGTGTGTGTGTGTGTATGTGTATTTTGTGTGTGTGTGGGTGTGTGTGTGTGTGTGTAGTAGTAATAGTAGCAATAGATGCAGCTAAACGTCAGCACATGAAAAAGCACACGAAAAACCCGAGGGTAACCCCGGAGAGCCCGCCTCAGCGCCTGTGGGAGGATCGCGAGCGCGTGTCAACAGTCCAAATATGGAACGTCGGTAGAAGCCGAGCGTCCATATATGGCGCTTCCGTCCGTGACGTCGCACCCTTACACGGAAAAGAGGGTGGAGCCGTGACACTTCCGCCTCCACCGTAACAAAACAGCTGCTGGAGAAAGAGAAGTTCAACAAAGCGACATGACATGATGAGAGGGTTGATTTAACGCAATAACAGAAAAAGGAAAGACGGAAAATGAGATTTTTGTCTTGATATTTTTTTGTCAAGAAGAAAATACAACTATATTTTTTTAAGGGCGCTATAAATTTATTTATTCTACCTTTTTATTATTATTTTTGAGCAGAAATTTATTTTCCCGTATTTATTTATTTACATACAAAGTTGTAGTTGTTCTGGATCTGTGCGTTATTTACTTTTATAAAATAAAATAAAATTACAGGAAAAAGGTGATTTATTTACTGGAGAAAAAACAACAACAACAACAATAATAAATAATAATAATAATACAGCAATAATAATAGCAGTATAATGGGTGTTATCGGAGAACCGGTTGAAATTTCAAGCCAAGAGTTCGTGCAGATGCTCGTGAACCCGGAGAGCAGCGACGAGCTGCTGGTGCTGGACTGCCGGCCGTTCCTCGCCTTCTCGCGCGCGCACATCTGCTGCGCGCACAACGCCGCGTGGAACACGCTGCTGAGGCGCAGGTACAGCCGCGGCACGGAGTCCGGTGCGCGCCTCGACTGCCTGCTCGCCGACCGGTCACTGCTGGGGCGCGTGCGCAAAGGCGACTTCCACCACATCGTGGTGCTGGACGAGAAGAGCCGCGCGCTCGCCGGGCTGGAGCGCGAGAGCCTGGCCGGCCTGCTGCTATGCGCGCTCCAGAGAGAGGTGCACGCGGGCACGGCGCGGATCTGCTTCCTGCAAGGTAAACCACGATCTTCTGAATCTTTTTAACATATCTTCTGAACGTTTATAACGCAATATACATGTATTATAACACACGAACTCATATCATGTAATAAATTAGATTTGTGCCCTGTGTTTGGGCCAAATTATATATGAATAATCCACCAAGCAACACTTTTAGAGTTAAATAAACAGAATATACATTAAATATGTTTTAATACCTTTATTATTAGTTATAAGTTTATGTTAATGATTAAAACGATAATCCTAAATATTTTTCACAAAACCTCAACCTAATATTTATCTATTTTAAATACTTTATATATGTTTATTTATAAATAAATAAATAACCCTAACCTTTATATACTTTCTTAGTAAATTCTTATTGTCAAAGATTTCACAAACGTCACGTATGATGATGTATTTCATTACTAAGGGAAGTTTAATCCTATAATATTTTAGCACAAGAAACACAAAATATTCTGTCTACACACTGAGGCACAATGAAGCCACACTGCTGAATGCTGGAAAAAAACCTTCAGCTTGGATTATTCTGATCAAACTCAAACCATTTGGTGTTTTTATATCTCTGTCAGAAAGGCCAAATTGTCACATAAATAATTATTATTTTATTGTTTTTTTTTTTTTTTAATTATTTTATTATTTTCTCTTGGTAGACACATTGTGATCTTATATTCATTTGTGAATAAAATAAAATCAGTATCTAACTTTATACAGGTATGTAATTGTAGTTTAGCTCACTAAAATCATAAACAAACTTTGTTTTTATTTATTTATTTATTTTAATGAGAAAGCCTTTATCATACAGTCCTGTCATGTTTATGGTCAGAAAAGGTAGAAGAAGTCTAATCAAATCTATCAGTAAAATTGTCTCCACAGCTGAGTAATATATTTTGGATATTATTACAATATTGAGCTTGAATCCCAGGGCGAGATTCACTACCCTAAATGTAGCCACTGTAAATGGATGATGCTTTCTCTTTCAGTTCATTTGGACAGTAAATATACACACAGTCACTCAACTCAGGAATGTAATCAAATGTGTAAAAGAAACACAACAGAGGTGTGTGATGGGTAGGAAAAATGCCAGTTTCAGTTTGGTCAGAAAAATCCATATTGTAGTTTATCCAGCTTTCAGTCATGGGAATAATTTTTTATTTAAAACCACAAAATAACACAAAACATCAGTATATTCATGGGCTTAAAGTTCACTGATGAGAAATCTTTTACCTTAACAATGTGTTACTTCATTTGATGTTTATTTCAAATATCATACAGCCTTTAGCATTTCTGCTTGCCATATCATGTTGTTCTCTTCATTAACCGGTTATTTAATAATAAATATCTCTTCATTTCTTCATCTCCAGGTGGATTTGATGGCTTTGTAGCCCTTTACCCTTCACTGTGTGTCAGTGCGTCGGATGTTTGTGGGAATCAGACGACGCTGAAAGACTCAGAGCCTCGAGTCTCAGGCAGAACAACACCACTTTATGACCAGGTATAAAAACATCAACATTTAATAATTTACAAATAATAATTACGGCTGGAGATGAAATTAGATACAGCTTTTGTGGGGGGAAAAAATAATCTTGTGCATTAAATGGTCAGTTTTATTTGGATCCTCTCCATTTTATGAAAACATATCAAGCCTTTGTGGTCAAAAAAAAAATTGGTGAAATTTAAAACAAAAAGACAAAAATTCACATATAACCCAAGTATTAATCACCTAAACATTGAACCTATGTTAAACTATATGAGATGATGAAAATATAATAATGAGACTTGAGTCTTATGGCAAAAAAAATGACGCAGTAATAAAAGAATCATTGGGATATCTTGTTAATACATCATAAATTATAACAGCCAATCAGCTTCCAATATGCAAATGCACTCACTGGAACAAGATCTTGAGCTTTTTAGGGTTGCTAATTCATAATTTGTCTACATTTGGATATTCATAGCATTTGAAACATATTTTTCTTGATGTCAAATATGACTTGATTTTTTTTTACATTTAATATAGAAAAAGATATTATGGTCTTCAAAACATCTTACATTGTGTGTGTGTGTGTGTTTTTACAGGGTGGTCCTGTAGAGATCTTGCCCTTTCTGTTCCTGGGCAGCGCTCATCACTCGTCTCAGAGGGATCTGCTGCGTCTCTGCGGCATCACGGCCGTCCTCAACGTCTCCTCGGCCTGCCCCAACCTGTTCGAGAACGAGCTGAGCTACATGACCCTGAGGGTGGAGGACAGCATGGCAGCGGACATCCGTGTGTTCTTCCCTCAGGCCATCCGCTTCATCGGTAAACTCCAGTTTTATGATTTCACGTCCTGTTTATTTTTCTGTTTCACATGTTTAAAGAAAAAATATCACACAACACATGCATCTGCAGATTGGTTTCAGTTAACCATGTGTTTTATTCTTTAATTAATAAGAACTATAATGCCTGAATTTGAGCATCGTATATATAAAAATCAGACCAAGCAATAAATCAATCAAGAGACGTTTATTATCACATGCATACTGGAACGAGCAGAGAGCTGGTCCTTAGAATTGACTATTTTTAATTTAATAACAATCAAGAGTTAATCTAATAAGTCCAGGCTGGAATCTTTAACAGAGATCATATCGTCTTTAATAAATGTCTTTAATAAAGCGCATCAGGATCCAAGAGCCAGCAGTTCATAAATTCCCCACAGAGTTACTCTTCTGTATTTCATTTCTATTTTTTTTTTGTTTCATTTGGTCTTTGGTAATGATAGCGATGAAACTATTTAAAAAATGATTAAAAAATGTTTCAGATATATATACAGAGAAGTGCAAAAGTTTGTATCCCCTTTAAGAATCGGGAAAATGTTGGCTGTGAGGATGTGAAACAGAAAATTTTATTTTTTTAAAAGACACCAGAGTATCATGATCTGCACAAACTAACACTAACCTTGGGAAATAAAACTCTAAACATGTTTATGATGGTTAAAGAGCATCGATAACTTAAATAATTAATGAAATAAAAAACAAACAATAAACCGTGAATGTAAGCTTGTTAAGGGTGTCAAAACTTATGCACTCCACTGTACAATCCCACTGATATTCTGAGATGTCAAACATTTCCAGAAAATATAACCATGTTGTTCTCTCTTTTCCAGATTCAGTGAAAGAAAGCGGAGGTCGAGTTCTAGTCCACTGCCAGGCCGGTATCTCTCGCTCTGCCACCATTTGCCTGGCGTATCTGATCCACGCCCAGCGCGTGCGCCTGAACGAGGCCTTCGACTTCGTCAAGCGCCGTCGACAGGTCATCTCCCCAAACCTGGCTTTCATGGGCCAGCTGCAGCAGTTCGAGACAGACGTCCTGCGCCCTTACACGGTTCTGGACACGGACAACGGCACCACGGCGTTTCAATACCTCTGCTCAGAAAACACAGACCTTTCCTGATCGAGACTGTCCGATTGCTGGGACTCTTTTCTACTGTGTTCTTTAATGATATTTGGGCCACAAACATTTCATCATCCAGTCCATCATACACATTCGTTCACTTATAGGATTCTCTGTAATCCACACGATGAGCCAAATACAATGTGTATGCATTTAATCTACATGCTAAAGTGCACTAAGCAACTACCTGCACTAGACTCTGCACTATTTAATAAAGTGTGTTTATTATACAGAAGCAGGAAAACTCATCTGAGAGCATCGGGTCATTATGTATTCATAAAGGCCCATCAAACTAATCAGTGCAGAATACTAATGCATAGGAGAGTTAATAGAACTCTGAGAAATGTTGCTTACATGCAAAATCTTCAGCTGAGCGATAATGAAATCATCCCTAAGATACACAAAGATATATCATGTATCCAGATATTTAGTTTAGCAGTTCAGACATACGATGACACTTTATTACTAAACATTATCTGTAGCCGAAGCTACTTCGGGACAGTGTTTTAGAGGTGCTCCAAAAAAATTGTAGCCAAATGCTGATCATTTCTTCCGCCATATTGCTCACGCTTTAACTCAACGTCATGGTTAGAGAAACATCTTCCGACAAAGTGAGAAATTCCATCGTATTGTTTTTGCGCCAAAACTGGTGCCGTGTAGCAAGACAATGATTTCCGTGCCGTCCCAAACCAACACTGGTTCTGGTTCTGTATCTCATATCACTTTAATCCTGTGGAGTCAACAGCAGTTAGAACGAATTAGCTAGCTAGCTGGCGTGAGCCATTCACTCAGCCACTACATTCTCTTCAAGTGGCCTAGTTTCTCTGACTACAGATGAAATACCGAATCAGTCGTGGATGAGCCGACGAGGTTACTCGGAAAAGTGCGACACGACTTCCATCTCCTGCATCCTTTAACCAGAGATCCTCTCACAATACACTCCTACGGATACGACAATACGCCGACGCTGGACCGTGCTTGGTTTCTGTGTGCCAACTCAGGGAGTGACCTAAACAACTGTGATCTCATATTTCAAAGTAGACCAACATAAGATTCATCCTGTAATACAGTCCTGCCATATTTTTTGTTTTTGTTCCTCTTTGTTACTCATTCAGATTGCTGAAATATTATCAATGCTGTACATATTATCAATCCCTTAAACACTGCACTTTATTTGTAAATAATGTATGTCTTTGACTTGTTGATGTTAGTGTATAAGTAATATAAGCTGCCGTATTCAGTTGTATATTAAAAGATGTTGGGAAAACATAAATATAAGGTGTCTCTTTTTTTATCGGACTAGAGTTAGATAATGTTCTTATACACACACTACAGCAGAATCAGAGAAATGTATTGAGTCATAAAGTTCAGATGATCAGATTTTCTCTTCGGAGAGGAGAAACATGACAAGACGTGAACGCTAGCCTCCTTTTAACTCTTCAAAATTAATATGTTAATAGTTTAGGCATTAGGCATGCATTTATAAATGGAAAACAATAAAGGCATGACTGGTGAGTGGTGGTGGCTCAACTGGTCAAGGCTCTGGGTCGTTGACTGAAAGATCAGGGTTCACGCCCCAGCATTGCCAGACTGCCACCGTTGGGCCCTTGAGCAAGGCCCCCAAATCACCCTGCATCATGCATCATGGCTCTTAACCCAACCCCCAAGGATGGGATATGCGAAGAAAGAATTTCACTGTGCAGTAACGTATATGTGACAAATAAAGTCTACTTGTTCGTCTTCCTGTGATCTTCAGGAAGTTTCGATGAAGCAAGCGTCACAGTTGAGCCAAAGTCAACAACGTTACCCATCAGCCCCTGCATGTCACATGATCACACCACTCACTTCACATGCCCCAACTGCCCTTAGCACCCGTGTCCTGTTACAACCTGATAAGAGCCCTTATTTAGGATCAGGGGTTTTAGTGTTTATTTAAGTTTCTGTTGAAGTCATGTTGTGTTTAGCGGTCTTTCTAGTGTGTACAGTTTCATCATTTTGTTTTTTGTTTCACGTTCACACTGCTCGAGCTTTACCCTGGTGTTAATAATTAATCCTAGCTCTTCATAATCCTACATTTCACACTGTTTATTCCGAAATCCTGGATTAATCCTATTTAAATTTGCATAACCCCGCCCAACCGCCTGACGTTACCAAGCCGTTTTTCTTTTTCCTTTGTTTCACGTGAAATGTGGCACGCGCTGTTCAAATGTCTGATGTACGAGCATGTAAACAACATGTGACATGAGGGAAGTCCCAAATATGTCCCAGGTGTGGAAATGCCGGGGTATGAGGTTTCTCAAGAATGAGATTTTACATGGTTTTACACATTAATACACTGATCAGGCATAACATTATGACCACCTGCCTAATATCATGTTGGTCCCTCTTTTTCTGCCAAAACAGCCCTGATCCGTCCTGCACTGTGTATTCTGACCCCTTTCTATCAGAACCAGCATTAACTGCTTCAGCAATTTGAGCAACAGTAATGCGTCTGTTGGATCGGATCACACGGGCCAGCCTTCGCTCCCCACGTGAATTAATGAGCCTTAGCTGTCCATGACCCTGTCACCGGTTCACCACTGTTCCTTCCTTGGACCACTTTTGATAGATACTGACCACTGCAGACCGGGAACACCCTACAATAGCTGCAGTTTTGGAGATGATCTGATCCAGTGGTCTAGCCATCACAATGTGGCCCTTCGTCAAACTCACTCAAATCCTTACACTTGTCCATTTTTCCTGCTTCTAACACATCAACTCTGAGGACAAAATGTTGACTTGCTGCCTAATATATCCCACCCACTAACAGGTGCCATGATGAGGAGATCATCAGTCTTATTTACTTCACCTGTCATAATGTTATGCCTGATCGGTGTATGTACTTGTTGATGTATTGATTAAAGTGCTGTAGATTTTGTCGTTTGAAACATGCTGTGAAGACTTTCCTGTTATGAAAAACCTACCCATTTATTTTGTAAATATAAATAAATGAAATAAATAAAATAACATGTTTTAATCAATCCAGGATTAGTCTTGGTTTATGTGGAGCGCCCGCTGTGTAAATCCCTGTGAAACAATAACAGGATAGAGGGAACAGGAAGCTGACCATATAAGGAAAGTGGGGAGGTAAAATGGGCCAGACGGCGGGTCAGTGTGGACAGAATGGGGGCAGACATGACCCATAGGAATTTTATTCTCTTATAACAGGACAAACTTTCCGAATTAGGGTAAAAAAAAAAAAAGAGCTGGGTGAAAATCTAAACTATGGCCTCTAGGTGTCGCTAAACGTCTTTTGTGTTATTTTTAAGCCACGTGAATAATTTCATCTTTAACCAAAAAGACATGTTTGTGTGTGTATATATTAAAAGATATAGCTGTTATTTAGCTCAAGCACAAAAATGACAAATCACTCCTGCTGATGTATATAACACTTTTTTCTTTAAAAAAAAAAATGTCATTATGGAAAACTGTATATATTAGTGTGGTGTGTCTTTATGCCTGAGATGGTGAAGGAAAAGAGAGAGAGGTAGAAGTAAGAATGTCTTTTCTCCTTCTTTGGCATCCGTGTAAAGATCAATAGGATTTGGAGGAGCTGTGCAGTATGGGTGGTGGTTTATATAATCAGTTTAAATGAACAAAAAAATCTCCATAATTATAGTTTACTATATTATACTACACCAACCAGGCATAACATTATGACCACCTGAGCACGTTGACTGGTCTGCAACTATGCAGCCCCATATGTAACAAACTGTCATGCACTGTGTGTTCTGACCCCTTTCTATCAGAACCAGCATTAACTCCTTCAGCAATCTGAGCAACAGTAGCTCACCTGTTGGATCTGATCACACGGGCCTTAATGACCCTGTCACCGGTTCACCACTGTTCCTTCCTTGGACTACTTTTGATAGATACTGACCACTGCAGACCGGGAACACCCCACAAGAGCTGCAGTTTTGGAGATGCTCTGATCCAGTGGTCTAGCCATCACAATTTGTCCCTTCGTCAAACTCGCTCAAATCCTTACGCTTGTCCATTTTTCCTGCTTCTAACATCAACTTTGAGGACAAAATGTTCACTTGCTGCCTAATATATCCCACCCACTAACAGGTGCCATGATGAGGAGATCATCGGTCTTATTCACTTCACCTCTCAGTGGTCATAAGGTTATGCCTGATCAGTATATATAAATATATATATACAGTTTTTGTCATTTGAGAGAAAACACAAAGTGTCTGTGTTGTTTTGTCCACTAGGTGGCAGAATACACCACAGATTTTCCAATCCTTGCTTTGTCTCATTTTACACGCCTGATTCAACACAACAAACCTACATGGACTTGTTCGAAGTTCTAACTCTGATCCTCCAGGACACTGTCCCCTATCCTCTCCACTATCAGATACCAGGAGAGTCGTAGGGTAGTAACACCAAAAGCACTTTTTTTTAAAAAGTAGACTGTAATAAAACTGAGATCTGTGACATCACTAGTCCTTTTCGGGGTTTCCTGCACATCATCCTGATTTAAATAATACACTACATTCTTCTTAATGACTTTCCCACTATTCGCTTCAGATGTTTGCAGAGCAAGCAGCCTGAGATGTCTGAACTGTCGATTCATTTTCTATAAGCACGGATAAACAGATGCAAACGTATCATCATATAATGATATAGTGACCGGTGATGTTTGGTGTTCTGATGCTTCCTCAACGTTCATTGAAGGAGCCTCCAGTGTCTGTGCTTTTATCACAGTAATGAATTTTTCAGCCTTAGCTGAGAAACTTTGGGGTTTTTATTCCTATTAACTAAACAACACACACTCTTATACACTGCGGACGATTTAGAGATGCAAATCAGTCTACAGTGCATGTGTTTGGACTTTGATGGAGGAAACCACAGGGAGAAATGAAGCAGGATCTGAACCCTCAACCCTGGAGGTGTTTAATAATATTATTAGTATTATGAATCACTTAATTATTAAAAGGCATTGCTGCAGTAGGGCTGTTTCATGAGGCACTGTTTCCTCACTTCTATATTCAGGTGTCTGATTTCATTCTATAAAAGTACACTTCAACTCCTACTGCATGTTTATATAATGCCATATTCTGGTTCCACCAGTCAGTCACCTTACCGGAAATACAAAATAATGACTCAGAATGTGTTTATTTTTTTCCCCCCTGCACTTATCAGCCCATTGTGTTCGACCACATCCATGACATCTTAGTAGAAATTTCACCCACGGCATCACCAAGCCCTCTTTGGAAATTTTACACAAGCGTCATCATGTTTCTTCATAGCATTAGGTCTGACTTTTGCAGGGAAAAGTATCAGATTTGGACTGATTTTGTTTGTGTTGTGTTTAAGACACTAAAGTCTAATCTGATTTATCTCTTTACGAAGCAAAAAGCATCATCAACAGAGTTTTTTTTTTTTTTTTACTGTATTTGGTGCCAGGACACCAGGTAACAGAATGTCTGTCTGTTACTTTGGAAAAATTTTTATTCAGCTTCAGCTTGTCCAGCCTTAGCTTCAGTTTTTTTGAAGCAATTTGGTTGATTATCACCTGCTACAGTGTCTTCACATCAGTCAGCGTGACCGCGTTTTAGCTTAAACATTCATAAAAGCATCCTGGGATCTGTAATTACAGTCAAACACATGTTTGTGTTCCCTCACCATGTTCCATCGATAATGGACCTGGTTTGGTTAATTAATGTGTGATTAAGATGAATCAGGTTTAATGATGGAGGAATCTCATTCGTAGAATATCCCTGGAACAAATGTGTGGGTTTTTTTTAACACGGAAAATATCCAGAACACCCAGGAATATGCATAAATTTGTATTTTTAATGCATTGGTGTTAAATAGAGTGTATTCTGTTATACATGTGAAATTTACACACGATCTTGACATTCTCATATGTACAGCATGTGTGCTTTCTGTAGGATTCCTTTATTTTACGAATGATTCATTTATCTCCACATGATTTATTTATTTTCACATATTTTTTTTCATGATTCATTCATTTGTTCATTTAATTTACAAATGATTCACTTATTTGTTCATTTATTTTATAAATGATTCATTTATTTGTTCATTTATTTTACAAATGATTCATTTATTTGTTCATTTATTTTATAAATGATTCATTTATTTGTTCATTTATTTTACAAATGAGTCATTTATTTGTTCATTTATTTTACAAATGATTCATTTATTTGTTCATTTATTTTATAAATGATTCATTTATTTGTTCATTTATTTTACAAATGATTCATTTATTTGTTCATTTATTTTACAAATGATTCATTTATTTGTTCATTTATTTTATAAATGATTCATTTATTTCACTTGATTTTTTACATGATTCATTTATTTGTTCATTTATTTTACAAATGATTCAATTATTTGTTCATTTATTTTACAAATGATTCTTTAATTTTCATGTGATTTCTTCTACATGATTCATTTATTTGTTCATTTATTTTACAAATGATTCATTTACATCCACATTAGTCATTTATTTCCACATATGATTTTTTTTACATGGTTCATTTATTAATTTGTTTATTTTGCAAATGATTCATTTACTTTCTTATGATTCATTTATTTTCCCATGTGATTTTTTTAAAACATACTATTTTTTTTTTTTTTTACAAATTATTCACGAACTTTGACATGCTTCATTTACTTGCACAGATTTCTCTTACTCATGATTCATTTATTTTTATTTATTCATTTATTTCACAAATGATGGATTGAACATGATTGATTTTCACTCTGTAATTGCCACTATAAAGCTGAATGAACTGCTTTAACCCTGAATTTCTCAAATCCTGAATGAACTCCTAATATACTGCCAGTGCTGAAATGAGACCTAGAGTACTGAATTAATGCCTAAAGTGTGGAACTAACCTTTAAAGAGCTGCATTAAAACATGGAGTACTGAATTAACTCACAAAGTGCTGACATAAGACCTAGAGTACTGATTTAACATCTAAGCAGCCAAGCTAACTTGTAGAGTACTGAATCAGCACCTAATGCACTGTTAATGCTTCAAGTGCTGAATTAAAATTTTCAGTACTGAATAAACTTCTTATATTTTTAAATACATACAGTACCTGAAGAAAAACCCTCTGAATTAGCACATAGAGTAGGGAAGTGACATTAAGAGTAGATTGATTAGATTAGATTAGATTAGATTAGATTAGATTAGATTAGATTAGATTAGATTAGATTACATTACATTACATTAGATCAGATTAGATTCAACTTTATGTATATATATATATATATATATATATATATATATATATATATATATATATATATATATATATATATATATACACTATATTGCCAAAAGTATTCGCTCACCTGCCTTGACTCGCATATGAACTTAAGTGACATCCCATTCCTAATCCATAGGGTTCAATATGACGTCGGTCCACCCTTTGCAGCTATAACAGCTTCAACTCTTCTGGGAAGGCTGTCCACAAGGTTTAGGAGTGTGTTTATGGGAATTTTTGACCATTCTTCCAGAAGCGCATTTGTGAGGTCACACACTGATGTTGGACGAGAAGGCCTGGCTCTCAGTCTCCGCTCTAATTCATCCCAAAGGTGTTCTATCGGGTTGAGGTCAGGACTCTGTGCAGGCCAGTCAAGTTCATCCACACCAGACTCTGTCATCCATGTCTTTATGGACCTTGCTTTGTGCACTGGTGCACAGTCATGTTGGAAGAGGAAGGGGCCAGCTCCAAACTGTTCCAACAAAGTTGGGAGCATGGAATTGTCCAAAATGTCTTGGTATGCTGAAGCATTCAGAGTTCCTTTCACTGGAACTAAGGGGCCAAGCCCAGCTCCTGAAAAACAACCCCACACCATAATCCCCCCTCCACCAAACTTTACACTTGGCATAATGCAGTCAGACAAGTACCGTTCTCCTGGCAACCGCCAAACCCAGACTCATCCATCAGATTGCCAGATGGAGAAGCGCGATTCGTCACTCCAGAGAACGCGTCTCCACTGCTCTAGAGTCCAGTGGCGGCGTGCTTTACACCACTGCATCCGACGCTTTGCATTGCACTTGGTGATGTATGGCTTGGATGCAGCGGCTCGGCCATGGAAACCCATTCCATGAAGCTCTCTGCGCACTGTTCTTGAGCTAATCTGAAGGCCACATGAAGTTTGGAGGTCTGTAGTGATTGACTCTGCAGAAAGTTGGCGACCTCTTCGCACTATGCGCCTCAGCATCCGCTGACCCCGCTCCGTCAGTTTACGTGGCCTACCACTTCGTGGCTGAGTTGCTGTCGTTCCCAAACACTTCCACGTTCTTATAATACAGCTGACAGTTGACTGTGGAATATTTAGGAGCGAGGAAATTTCACGACTGGATTTGTTGCACAGGTGGCATCCTATCACAGTTCCACGCTGGAATTCACTGAGCTCCTGAGAGCGACCCATTCTTTCACAAATGTTTGTAAAAACAGTCTGCATGCCTAGGTGCTTGATTTTATACACCTGTGGCCATGGAAGTGATTGGAATACCTGATTCTGATTATTTGGATGGGTGAGCGAATACTTTTGGCAATATAGTGTATATATATATATATATATGAATATACAGTATAAGGTGAGCAAAGATGGATATTGTGCATAGAATATATAACTTAATGTACAGAATAATTGTAACTTTACAGATTTATATGAATGTGCGGAATAACAAATATACAGAAACTATATACAGATGAATTTACAGTATATGCAATAGTATGAAATATACATATGAATAAATATGAATAACTTTACAGCTGGATGGATATGCAGGGAGTATACATATACACACACATATATATATACCTATATGAATATACATATATTAGTATATAGTCTATGTGCAGACTATACAGATGAATGTACAGAGAGTATTTACAGAGATATATTACACCTGGAGTACTGAATTAATGTCTACAGTACTGACTTTAGATTTTGAGTACTGAATTGAAGCACAGAAAATTACTTTTGAATTAATTGTTAGAGTGCTGAACTATCTTTTGTCGTACTGAATGAATGCTTCCAGTATTGAACTCTTCCAGTTCTGAATTTATACTCATTACAGTGCTGAAATAACTTTCTTAGGACAGAAGAAGCTCTTCCACTGCTGAATTAAAACTTAAAGTGAACACAATTTAACCTGAAGAACTTTAGGTATTGATTCAGCACTGTAAGAGTAAGATCACACACTAATTTGCTGTCTGTCCATCTAAATAATTGAGACTGGTTTTTTTTTTTTACCAATATTAAGCTTTAGGCAAATTCCATAAAGAAGGTTATGTTGGACGGTGATGTGTACCTTTTTTGTCCAGCAGTAAAACCAACGGCTCTGCAGCTTTAGCTACAAATATGACGATCTGGCAACCCACGATTCAATTTACCATTCTCCAAAGCGGTGGGATTTTGATCTCAATCTGGCCACTCTGACTAAACACAATATAAATCTTTTCAATTCAATTATACCAAACAGAGGTGATCAGTTTGGGTGATTCACTTTGGCAACCCTGAACAAATTTGATCTGATCGATCCAAAACACTTACAAAACCTCAATCTGATCAGTCTAATATTTGCCATTGACTCTATTGTTTCTTGATCGAACAGCAACACTGGCAACCCGCTCCAAGCTCATTATGCTGGGTGTAAAAAAAAAAAAAAACAACAACAACCAGATACAATCTGGCAACCCGAGCTAACGCGCTGATATAAACGGCGGCGCTCCGGAGCGCGCGAGACACGGAGAAGCGGAACCGGAGAATCAGGCGGACAAAAACCCAACTTTAATCAGGCTCGAACCCCGTACAGCATTACGTCTCTCTCTCTCTCTCTCTATGTGATTTAAACCACCAAAGGCGCCTTTCTGCAACACTGGGACATTTTTACCAAACACAAATTCTAGTTTTTTTTCTCTCTCTCTGGAGGACTGAGAAATAATACTGGACTTTTCATCCAGAACCGTTTTTTTGGTGCCATATCATTTCCTAACTGTGGGTACATTTTCAATATTTATATATTTTAAAAGGAAACAAAAGTCTTAAGTATAATGTGGATTTAAAATCTACTTATTTATAATGCAATTTATGTATGGAGATTTAATTAATATCGAGTGTGGAGTTCTATTTAAAGTCGTATAGCGTTAAATGTATGTTCATTAAGACTATTTGAATATATCTATATCTTTATTATATGCAATTTTACCATTTTAACATAATGAAGCATGATAGAGTGCTTTCTAAAAGGCAGCAGGCGATAGGATTTTCTCTAGTGATTACTCAGACTTTATGATTTGTGGACTCAGAGAGCAAATATTATAGATATTATTATATAAAATTAACATGCGTTTAATGCTTTTTTCAATATTATACTCTAAAAGAAACATCCCATAGTTATGCCTGTTTCCTAAGCAACACAAACAGCAAGGAAGATTTATTTATAAGCCCGATTTTTTATTTTATTTTGAAGCTTTTTTTTTTTGCCCACATGGAGAAGTAGCTCACACGAACAAAGCGGATACATCAGTTATAAATCAAACAGCTGCGATCTGTATCTTGGAGTATTTTTAGTCGTGTGGAGGAAGAGAATGGACTTACAGGGAGTAGAGAAGAGAGAGAGAAAGGAATGCAAAGTTTCCAGGATACATGAACACACCAGCGGGACACGGTTTCAGCCATGATCTCCGTGTGGCTCGAGTTCATCTGTGTTTGCGTGCAGACTTGACGCTACAAAAAGATCCAGTACCGGTTCTCAAACAGACTTTGGTGCAAGGGCTAAAAACGGACTGCTCCTCAAAACCGCTGAGCCGAGAAGATTTCCAGGCAGAGCAATGACAAGGACTTTAGGAATGGACCAAAACATCAGCGGCAACACAACGTCCACCTCCAGAGAGAGCATGAATTCATCCCCGTATTCTCCTGAAGCGACGGCAGCCTTCGCCACGGCGATTACACTCATGATTCTCTTCACCATCGTGGGAAACATCCTAGTCATCATCGCTGTACTGACGAGTCGTTCTCTGAGGGGGCCGCAAAACCTCTTCCTGGTGTCATTGGCTGCGGCGGACATCCTGGTGGCCACGCTGATCATCCCGTTCTCACTGGCCAACGAGCTGATGGGCTACTGGTACTTCCGCTCGGTGTGGTGTGAGATCTACCTGGCGCTGGACGTGCTCTTCTGTACGTCCTCCATCGTCCACCTGTGTGCCATCAGCTTGGACCGATACATGTCCATATCCCGCGCCGTGACCTACGGAGCCCAGAGGACGCCGCGACGCATCAAATGCGCCATCTTAGTGGTCTGGCTCATCTCAGCCGTCATCTCCTTCCCGCCGCTGCTTTCCATGAACAAGAACCAGGGGGACTCCAGCTCCTCGGTGGGACCTCAGTGCCAGCTCAACAACGAGCGCTGGTACATTCTCTACTCCACCATCGGCTCCTTCTTCGCCCCCTGCCTCATCATGATCCTCGTCTACATGCGAATTTATCAGATCGCCAAGCAGCGCACGAGATGCCCACCGGGAGAGCCGAGGAAAGAGATCCCCCCCGGCGCCGCGACTCCGAAAGACAGAGCTCTCCAAAACGGACGAGGAGATGCCACGACTCAGATGAATCCCACCACGCCGAGGCCGCCCACTCTCACCGTGCCTCAAGCCGAGGGCACAAACCGTCCAGCAAGCACCAACACCCTGCATCCGCCGCTTTCTCCCTCCAAAGAAATGACTCCCAGTACTCCTCCTGCAGTCCAGTCTCCTTCCCTTTCACCTTCCAGCTCCTTCATGCAAAAGCAAGACACAGGCACCAACAAACCCAAACAGACCAAGAAAGAGAAGCGCAATGAAAAGAAACCCGACAACAACAACGGTGAGAGCTCCAGCTCTGATTCAGACACGGAGCACGGAGGGGCAGGTGTCGAGATTCCCGTGACTCCAGGAGCTGATATTGACACCGGTATTCACTCACCAGCCACCGTCCAGAAGTACAGAGACATGATCACTACAGCTAAGGGCACAAAGTTGGCTTCGGGGAAGCTCAAGCAGGACGGGACCCCTAACTCGGCACGCCGTAAAGCCATGGTGAACCGAGAGAAACGCTTCACCTTTGTCCTGGCGGTGGTGATCGGCGTGTTCGTCGTCTGCTGGTTCCCTTTCTTCTTTTCCTACAGCCTGCAAGCCGTGTGCCCCAAAACGTGCGAGCTGCCCAAGCCGGTCTTTACGTTCTTCTTCTGGATCGGCTACTGCAACAGCTGCCTCAACCCCGTCATCTACACCATTTTCAACAAGGACTTCCGCAGAGCCTTCAAGAGGATTCTCTGCAAGAACACTAAGGGTACATTCTTTTAATGAGCATCTGGATTTAAAAAAAAAAAAAAACACTTCTTCAAAATAGAGAAAAAGCACAACTTCTTTGTAAGAGTGTAAATAAGAGACTCTTTGTATAGCTGCGCAACGATAAAGCACATTATATGTTTTTGATAAACGTCGGTCGACAGAGTCAGACTGTGAACTCGTGGACTCTCGCAGGTTTACAGTTATCCCATCGCTCAAGCCACAAATGCACAATGTACAAGCAGAGGGTGAAGATGATTTCATTTAGACACAAAAAAAAAAAGACATAAAAATAAAATTGTGCACCTGTGTCACGATCACATTAAAAACAACAACGGGAGCACAGCGCAATAGTGTTTCCCTTCTTCGCCTTTCTAAGAATCTCTGCCCTCAGGGATACTATGTGCATGAGTTTCAATCCGAGCAGGCTTATTTGATCCGCACATCACTCGCTCCTACACCCGAGACAAACACGGACAGCAACTTCTCCTCCTCGATGCCTGATAAGCTTTAATCCTGCAGTGAAAAAAAAAAAAAAGGAAAGTGGGAAGAGAAGCTCTCATGTGGAACACCTTGCCCAGGGCTACGTTCATCACCCCGAATACACGCGAATCGATCCCGGATTCGACTTAAAAGCAGAAAAGTTTCAGGTCACATCCGGGTGATTTTCGTATCATTCCCGTTTAGTAACGCAGGCACGCTCGCTTGAATCCACAGAGGAAGGTTTGATTATCATACAGAGGCTTGGCCTGCTTTGCTAATGCAGTGATGCAACAGCTTTAAGGTAGATGAGGATCAGTGTGGACTCTGATTATAACTGGACCATTTTTTCACTATTTTTTCTCTACAAGAACTCTTGCCCTAGACGGCACTACCACACCCTCACCGTTCAGCAGGGTGATACTTTGGGACTAAGGGCTGATGGCAATGACACTTCCTGTTTGTTTGTTTTTTTTTTCCTTTCTTCCTTGTCTTATTTGATGATCAAAGTGTCATGTGCATGTGTGTGTGTGCGTGCGTGTGTGTGTGTGTGTGTGTGTGAGAGTGGGGTTGGGTGTGTGTGTGAGTTGAGCGAGCGCATGTTGTGTGTGACTGCCTCATGTGCGAATGGCAAGACGGACGGGGATGCGAGTGCGTGCTGTGGGTGAATGCGTGTGCGCGTGGGATGTGACAGGAGGTTTGTATTCGTGCCGTACGAAGAAACGTCATTCCTCATCTTTACTTATTAGAAAATGTGTGTTTTGATTAAAAAAAAAAAAGAAGAAGAACCTTCAAGCATGCCTTCTCTGCCAGCTTGTGCCAATATCCTGAATCCCATCCAGCTCCTTCATCATGCTGACGCTGTTACTCCTGCTCTTTTTACACAAACGGCACAAAAATAAGGATTTTCGGCGCGATTCGGATTCAGGCCCCGTGAACGATTTCGCTTTTTGTGTTATTTATTTATTTCCATTTCTTCTTTTTTTCCCCCCCCTCTATCTTTTTAACACACGTTCTTCATTTTCTCTGTGGGGGAAATTTAAAAAAAAATTGAAAATGGTTATGTAAAAAAAAGAAAATTCATCAAATGCTATATCTGGTATTTACATTGTTTTCACTGAATAGTCTTAAGATGTTGTTGTTTTTTTCGGTTTTCCCCCTGTAAGGACACTGCGTTTGGGCTGCACTTTTTTCCCCGAGCTTCGCGAAAAGCTTCATCCTCCCGATCTTTATCCGTGTAGTCTGTTTGATTTCCTCCACTCTTTGGAAATAAAGCCACTGAAATATGAGCTGCATTCACTCACTCGCATTCTTACGGCTGCACCGGGAGAATAACAGCATCCTCCGCTAGGACATCTGTAGGAAATTCTCCGTTCTTTAAACGTTTCTATAGGGATCTGAGTCTGTTAAATGGCTTTAAACACTTTTTGTCTGATAAATATATCAGGAGATCTGCGAGAGCTTCCCTCTTTCTCACTTTGCTGCAATTTTGTAAATGAAGCAACCCCAATTTCCATATTTATCACCGCCGTGTGGATATTCCCCACAGAATAGGTTAGCAGGTTGCAGTGTCTGTTAAAAATCACTTAAAAAAAGGAAAACAGAAAAGTGAGAGCGATCTTAAAATGGTTTTTTCTGTATGAATTAAACATGAACAGAAGTTTAGTGTGCAGCTTGAGCGCTGAATGAAGCGCAAAACACTGAGACAACAAAAATGTAACAGGAAATAAATAAACAACGAGGAAACTGGGAACAAACTGTGAATCAGAAAACAAGCAGGAAAAATAGTACATTAAAAAAAAAAAACAAGCAAAAAAAATAATTAAAGAGCAAATGAGAAAACAAGCAAGAAAAAAAAATAAATAAGAAAACAAACAACAAAAAAAACGAAAACAAAAATCCAATCAGAAAACAAGCAAGAAAAAATATAAAATAAAATAAACAAGCAACAAAATATTGCAAATCAGAAAACAAGAAATGATGAAACTGAAAACAAACAGTGAAAAAACAAAAAAAAACAAGCTAAAAAAAACAAAGAGTAAATCAGAAAACAAAAAAGAAACAACAACAAAAAAAGAAATTAAAAAAACAAGCAACAAAAATCTGAAATCAAACAGCAAATCACAAAACACAACAAAACAGAACAAAGCAATCAATAAAAAGAAAATCAGAAAAAAGCAAAAGAAAATCAAAAAGAAAAAATGCAATAAAATTAAATTGGAAAACTCAACAATAAAATCAAACAGCAAACAAACAGCAAAAACAGTAAATAATAAAACACAACAAAACCTAAAATAAAAAGACAGCAACAATAAAGCAAAAAAACAGAAAGTCAGAAAAAATGCAGAATATAAAAAATAAATAGGAAATAAAAAGTGAAAGAAAGCAAAAAACACAGCAATAAAAATAAACAGCAAATCAGTAAAATGCACCAGTAAACCCAGGAACAAACAGCAGGTCAGAAAACAAATTAATATTTTTTTTCCTCTGAGAAATAACACTCGACTTTTCCTCCAGAATTTTTTAGTGCTGTATCTTTTCCTGTCAGTGGGAACATGAATTTTCTATTCTGATAGATTTTCAGAACATAAAGTCTCCTCTAAATTATAATGCAGGTGAGATTGAGGTTTTAATGAGATAATGATTATTCATATAGAGATTAATATTTAAACATTTAGGTTTAATGTCTTATAACGTGTTCAAGATGATTTTAATATATCAGAAAACACAATAACAACAAATAAATGTAAAGTTGTCTTAGAGTAATACAAAAACACATCATCATTCACTCCAAATGGAAAGGTTACTAAACTCCACATGCTTGTCCCTGACTGGACACACAAGGGGAAAGAATTAATTAATTAATTAATTAATTAATGTTATTATTGAAATTAATCATTATTTCTTCTGTTTAATATTAAAAAAAAAAGCTTTAGACAAACAACAAGATCAGCAGCAAGCATGTGATGCTTAGTAAGAACTTCACCCATTCTTAGGACCTCCCCTTTCAAAGAGCCTCCCCTTTTGTAAGAACCTTCCCTTTCTATGCATTTGGCCTTTCTAAGAACCTCCCCTTTCTAAGGACCTCTCCTTTTTAAGGACCTCCCCTTTATAAGAACCTCCCTTTTATAAGATCCTCCACTTTGTAAGAACTTGGACTTTCTAAGAACCTCCCTTTTCTAAGAACCTTCCCTTTCTAAGGACTTCCCCCTTCTAAGAACCGCCCCTTTCTGTGACTCTTTTTAAAAATCTCCCCTTCCTAAGGACCCCCCCCCATAAGGACCACCCCTTTGTATGGTCCTCCCCTTTCTAAGAACCCTCCCTTTTCTAAAGACCTCTATATGGAGATTTATATTTATTTTATTTGTCTTATAATATATTCTATGTATTAAGCAAGATAAGTTTACTATATTCACATTGATTATATTCAGTTTTACACACTATATTTAATTCAATTCACTTTATTTGTATAATACTTTTAACAATGAACAATGTCACAAAGCAGAAATATCAATATCAATTCAGGATATCAATTATCCACTGGAAATATTTATTTAATTGAATTTTATTAGCCAGAAGTGATCTCCCACAGCACCTTTTATAAGACTGTCCAATCATCACATGTAATCAGCTCTCATCAGCTTCTTCTGAAGCAACGGTTGTCTGCACCACAGAGATTATTCTCATGATTCTCGTCATCATCGTGCAGGTTTCACAAAGCAGACTTCTTCTGGCTCAGCCACTGAAACAGCTGCTTCGACACCATTTTCACCAGGAGGATTCTCTCCAAAAATACCAAGGGTGCGTTCAAGGATATAATCAGCATCTGGGGAACAACATTGTAAACTAGAGTTAGTTTTCTGTTTATCGATAAACGTCAGTGGACAGAGTAGGAATTCAGGTAGACTCTCGCAGGTTGACAAAGCCACAAATGCACAATGCACACAGCAGGAGATGATTTCATCAAGACAAAAGGAGGATTTCATTAAGATAGAGAATCAGGGATCAAGCACCATCACCACCAAGCTCCACTGTTGAGCAAGGCCCGTAGCCCTCTCTGATCATAGCTGCCCCTGCGCTCTGACCACAACTTCCTCAGCTGTGGTATGTGAAGAAAAGAATTCCACTGTGCTGTAATGTATGTGGGGTGATAAGAAATTCTTCTTGCCCTAATTTCTTCTTCTCTTTATAGCTACAGAGTTCTTGGTTCACTCCCAGGCTTCGTAAATCTGTAGAAACTCCTTCCAAAAGACATACCAGTGGATGGACTAGATATGTCACGTAGTGGTGTCCCATCCAGGGTGATTTCCTGACTCAGCTGAGGTGCCGGTGCTGGGATCCTGACCATGATGAAGTCTCTGGGAGCAGATGTGAGTGAGATTACAAAATGGTCCTGTATGAAACTAAGACGACAGAATTCAGGTTTTGAACATACACTATATTGCCAAAGGTTTTGGGACACCCCTCCAGATCATTGATTGATTGTTGTTTTTCAGGGGTTGGGCTGAGCCCCTTAGTTCCAGTGAAAGGAACTCTTAATGCTTCAGCTTCATACCAAGACATTTTGGACAATTTCATGCCCCCAACTTTGTGGGAACAGTTTGGGGATGACCCCTTCCTGTTCCAACATGACTGCACCCCAGTGCACAAAGCAAGGTCCATAAAGACATGGATGAGTGAGTTTGGTGTGGAGGAACTTGACTGGCCTGCACAAAGTTGGGAGCATGAAATCATTCAAAATGCCTTGGTATGCGGAAGCATTAAGAGTTCCTTTCACTGGAACTAAGTGGCCGAGCCCAACCCCTGAATTCAATGATTTAGAGGGGAGTCCCAAAACTTTTGGCAATATAGTGTATCTTGACTCAATTTGGGGTAACTATAAATTTTAATTTTGTTATTTATCTCTACCAAACATTTCATGGAACCCAAGCAAATGGTCAGACATGGAGTGGATCACTGGAGGAAGTACAGACACTGCCTTTTCCTTTCTGCTGAGTGCTCAGTACTTCACGAGAACCAATCTCTGTTGATGTGGCGTCCAAATATTTCACTGACCTCCCTCTCTGTTTTGATTCCGAGCACTCTGGTGAAGAAGGTACAGTGATAAAAACAAATTGACAATAAACGGGACAAATGTGGCCTTTATGTGCACTCTGCTTTTATAAACATAGCGCTGAGCCAAACAGCCATGAACTTGATCCAGGGTCGGAAAAAGAGAGAGGGGACGAGAGGAAGAAGAGAAGAAGAGAGGGAGGGCGAGTTTGGTTTTTAGTAATTGCATGATGCATTTGCGTTTAATTATTAACGAGCACTTTCGATTGATGCCAGTAAATAGTTTCGTGTGAATATCTCACCGAATGTTTTTTTTTTCTTTCCATGCAGATTTAGCCTTGTAATTGCTAAGCTGTGACCTGCAGAGAAAGTGGATCGGGGGCATGTATTTATAAATGTGGAATCATCGCTCCATGGGGATTTGATGTCTTACTGAGCCTCATCCCTCCGAGCTAGCTTATGTAATTTTTTAATTCTTAAAGCTTTCCTGCTTCTGTAATTCTCCGCTCTAACCGCTTTCATCGAGACACAGAGAAAAGTTGCGGCGAGTCGCGCGGAAGGTGCCGAGGGTGTTACAAAAGGGTGGGACATGAAAGAAAGGAAGGAAAAACAACATTTTCAGAACGCTCGCCCTCGCTCACTTTAAAGAAAGTTAATTACGTCTCATGCGTAAGAGAGGGAGATTGAAAAGGGACACATAGAAGAGCGAGGTGAGGAAGTCGTGATGGGAAAGAGAACGAGTGCGAGAACGTGTTAGAGCACAGAGATAAGAGGTGAAAAGCAGTCCTTCACTTATACCACTGCTCTCTCTTGCTCTCTCTCCAGTCTGTGACGGCGACCATGAAGACTATTACCAGGTGTCTTTACTGATTAGTTCTTCAAGAAAAGTGGATTCGGATTTCATTGAAGAATAAAGCAGAGGAAATTGCAGATTAATTCCATTCATGAAGTCATGCTGTAGTGGCATGATGTGGTATTGGGGGATGTGCTAGCCTAGTCGTTAAGGCGTTGGACTCCTGATCAGAAGGTTGTGAGTTTGAATCCTGTTTCTGCCAAACTGGCCCCTGAGCAAGGTCTCTAACTTTCAATTGCATGAATGAATGGTGTAGTAAAGGTATAGGTGGCAACAACAAGATGGTCCATGTTTCCTACTGCCCTGTGTGCACATGTGGAGTCTGCATGTTTGCCCTGTGCTTCAGGGGTTTCCTCTGGATTTGCTGGTTTCCTCCCACAGTCCAAAGATATGTGCTGTAGGCTGATTGCCATTCTCTGTAGTCTATGGGTTCTCACTCGGTCCAGGGTGTCCCCCACCTTGTGCCTCGAGTCCCCTGGACTCCAGAGACCCTGTGTGGGATAAACGCTATAGAAAATAAATAGTTCTTAGAGTTTCATGTCACTATTATTTTTTTTTTTTTACAAAATCCTTAATTAACAGAAAGTTATTGTGTCACCATTACAGTAATAACATGGAGTACAAGTCACATGATGCAGATTAACCCATAACAATACGGCACTTTGAAGAGACTGCTATATACCTGTAAGAACATCGAATAAGAATATTACAGCACAGCAGTGTAGATTTCTCAAATCTGATCTAGTCAGAAGGTGTGGATTCATTTCCCGTAAAAGCAGCTCTGACAAAACCAGGGGTTTGTATTAATGTCGTTTCTATGGCAACGGCTCATTTACAGCCACTTGTCATATAACAAGTGTAAGAGTAATGGAAGTGGTAGCTTAGTGGGTAAGATGTTGGGCTGCTGGTCATGAGAAGATCATGAGTTTATATCCAGCCAAGATGCTACTCCTGGGCCCCTGAGCAAAAACTGCTTACTTACATAAATAAGATAAGTCTGGATAATGGTTTTAATTAAATGCTAGAAATGTAACCTGATGTGTTATTTTTTAGAGAGAAAAAGAAGCATATTTAAAGAAAGATATATGGTGTAGCTATGTGTAAGGAGTCTCCAGTGTCAGTGCTAACATTCAGCAGCATTTATTTTGTCATATTTTTTCCATTTTCATCCCTAAGTGTTTAATTCATTTGTTTTTAATACTCTGTTTTCAACATGTCAGTCTGCTCATGGACCATGTTGACTGTATGAGTATCATGTTTACAGTAATCTCTGAATTAAAGCCAGTCACAGTGCCGAGTTACTTCCTCCAGCCTCTTCTGCCTGTCACAATCTTTAAGAAATGTTGACGATGCTGTAATACGAACAGAGAAATGCCTGCACGCACAACCAGCGTCTAATCCACTTAGGATTTCGATCATTGCACGTAATCCGCTTGGTTCCCCCGGATTCCTTCCTAATATTCCTGCTGCTTGTTTGTTGTTGTGTTTATGCAAAATGCATTTTAACTCCAAGCCGGAGATGAGGGAGGGATGGATGGTGGAGGGAGAAGAGCAGATTTTGGCAGACGCACAGGGACAGGAAGTGCAAAGCGTGTTCAGTCACGGCCTCATCACGTACCACATATCAGCATCTCGCACGGCTCGGCCGGGTCCGTCTTAATCCACTGAGGAAAGCTTGTTTTAGCACACGTCCAAACCCCACAGTATCCACTGTCCATCTGGGTGAAGAGCTAGGGATTTGTTGCTTTAACCCTTACAGTGTACAACTCATGTACAACTGATACCTAGACATTGAAGAAAAACCTATAAATGTACACGGTATATGTTCTCCTTTATCCCAAATATATATTTGTTTTCCACTGGTGGCTGATAAGATCTCTAGAAGCTACCAATTTTTGTGCAAACTGCATAGCTAAACCAATACCCTGGCTTCCTGGCTACTCTATCATTCTCTGTTCATTTGCTTGCTGAGGTAGTTCACTCTAGTACATTAGAGCCTCATTATGGCTACATTAGCTGTATGATGACTACATTAGGGCTAGATTAGGAAAGCTATGGTAATCTATATAATAATAATAATCGCTCTTCGCAAATGTGGTGAGCAGAAAAGCATCTCAGGATGAACAACACCTTCAGCTCCGTGGGGGATGGGCTACACCAGCAGAACATCACATTATGTTCTCCTCCTGTTAGAGACGACTCAGGAGATGAACTAATCATGTTCCCCGTACAGCACCCATAGGATGTTGCGCATGCGCGGTCAACACAAAATGACTCGTCATATTAAGGATTTGTTCAGAATGAACGAATCGCTCTTTGAGACGACTCGTTCTTCCCGAGTCATGTTAAGGATTCATTCAAAATGAACAAATCACTCTCTCGGAACACTCGGCGTTCCAGAGTCATATTACGGATTTGGTTTCAAATGAACGAATCGCTCTCTCAGACGACACGTCGTTCCTGAGCCATATAAAGGATTCGTTCAAAATGAACAGACCGCTCTCTGAGACAACTCGTCGTTCCTGAGTCATATTAAGGATTCGTTCAAAATGAGCAAATCACACTCCGAGACAACCCATTGATTCCGAGTCATATTAAGGATTTGTTCAAAATGAACAGACCGCTCTCTGAGACAACTTGTCTTTCCTGAGTCAAATTAAGGATTCGCGTAAAATGACGAATGGCTCTCTGAGATGACTCGTTCTTCCTGAGTCATATTAAGGATTCATTCAAAATGAACAGACCGCTCTCTGAGACAACTCGTCCTTCCTGAGTCATATTAAGGATTCGTTCAAAATGAGCGAATCACACTCTGAGACAACCCATTGATTCCGAGTCATATTAAGGATTCGTTCAAAATGAACAGATTGCTCTCTGAGACAACTTGTCTTTCCTGAGTCATATTAAGGACTCGTGTAAAATGACGAATCGCTCTCTGAGATGACTCGTTCTTCCTGAGTCATATTAAGCATTCGTTCAAAATGAATGAGTCGTTCATGAACGACACATCACTATTAAGGCTACATAACAGTCGTTCATATATCTCGGGAAATGTGATTTGTCTATATGAAATCGTACCGTTCTTATTACTTATCCTGCTTGTCTGCGCCCATGCAGCCGGACTTACCAAAACACGGCATGTGATAATTCCACACAACGCAGGGATTTAAGTCGACTCAGTGGGTTGCTGCATGAGTCATGCAGGATTTAGTGGATTTGCTTAAGTCTCGTAAAATGAGCAAAGACTCTGAGCAAAGTGTTTATTTATGAAGGTGCCCTTACTGTATGCTGGGCTTCTGATATACAGCAGGTGACATGGAGCGATGTCTTTAATCCTTTTTTACAACAAACACTGGACTGAAATAGTCTTTACACACATATCTCTTTAAATAATATTAATAATAAAAAATAATATAAAGTCTGTATTTGTAAAGCTGATTGTCCATGATTGAATGAATATCTGAATATTTAAAAAATGTTTTATTTATTTATTTCTGGTGACACGAGACGAGCTTGAACACTCGGGCATTTCCATGTTTACATTTTCAACTGTGACTCTGGGAAGATGGAACAGAAGCTCGGAGGCCTGAAAGAATGCCAGAAAACTCCCAGATCGCTCTGATCCTCAATTAGGAAGAAGCTGTGTGGTGCTGCTGGAGCACATGCGCTCGTTAATCTGAGTTTATTTCCATCCAAAAAATTTTTTTAAAATGCAGCTTGAACATGCGCATTTTTATATTTTATATTTTATATTTTTTATTTATTACACACAACTCTACACTGAAAAAACAAACTTGTAAGATTTACTTAATAAAATCCTCATAACAATTTGCACACAGATTTTAATTAAATTTTACTGTTCTAAAATTAAGTACAATTCACCTGTCATTAGGTAAAATCTACTTAATATTTAACTTGATGCTCATAAATAAATTGAGTAAAATTTGCTTAATTATATTTAATATAATTAAATGATGTTTAGATGTCAAGCCCAGGATTCAAATTTAGGATCTTCTTGCTGCGAAGCAACAGTGCTAACCACTAAGCTACCATGCTGCTGCGCACAATGCAGCAGTGTACGGTTTATATTACTCCTGATAATTACGTAAACGTCGCTAAAAAATACATTTAAATAGTTTATTTAGCCAACATTAACAAAAGTGACTTAATATTCACAGCCTTAACACAATCCTAACACAGGGTTTGTTTGTTTTTGTTTTTTTTTAAGTGCATTTAGTGAAATTTCACTGGAACTGGAACAACTGCATGATGCCAGGGACTGGAACCCTTTAATTAAACAAAACGTCTTAATAAAATAAATAAATAAATAATACATACAACAAAAAACGTATACATTTAATGCACCATATATAACATTTGTTTGGAAAACGGAAGGCATAAAATATAGCAAAACAATATATGAAACAACATGTCATCAGAGCCCTACACGTGCTAAACTTTTAAAATGTTTAAAATATCCTTAAAATTACTAGGTTTATGTGCAATGACGATAAAACATTTAAATATTACGAGTGAATACATAATAATATTTAACCCTTCCACTCAGTTAATTTATTACATGAATTAAATGTGTATGTATGTTAAATTTTACTTAGGAAATTCTAGTTCTCATTGAAATTTAATATCACGATGTAATAATTATGAAGGTTAACTTTAATACACCAAAAAGTCATTTTTTTCAGTGTACTGTATACTCACAATAGTCACAGTTCTGCCACTAATCTATAATCATAAATATATTTTTAGATTTTCTAGATATTTTTTTCCTTCCCCTTGTACGGATAATTCACTTTCTGTTTTTATTGAATCTATTTTTTCTTTGATTTTATTTTTCCAATTTTTTTTGTAGACTGGCGGCTGAGAGAAGGATATCTAGAAGCTACTAACGTTCATGCAGCCTGCATAGCTAAATCAATATATTTACCTCAAAACAGATCGTTTGGCTTCTTTCAGACTCCATATCACAATAAATAAATAAATAAATAAATAAATAAATAAATAAATAAATAAATAAATAAATAAAAAAAATACTTGTTCATGGGGCATGGTGTTTTGGTGGTTAGCATGTTTGCCTAATACCTCATACCAGCTTCCTCCCCCAGTCTAAATACATGCATTGTAGACTAATTGGCATCTCTAAATTGCCCGTAGTGTGTGAATGTGTGTGTGAATGTGTGTGTGTGTGTGTGATTGTGCCCTGTGAAAGACTTGCAGCCCATCCAGGGTGTACCCTTTCTTGTGTCCCGAGTGTCCTAGGATTGGCTCCAGGACAGGTACTCTGAGACCTGAATGTGTGTGTGTGTGTGTGTGTGTGCAATTGTGCCCTGTGAAAGACCTGCAGCCCATCCAGGGCGTACCCTTCCTTGTGCCCAGAGTCTCCTGGGATTGGCTCCAGGGTCCATAGAGAATGGATGGATAAATGGATAGTTCACTTGTACAGTAGAGCTTCATTAAGGCTATATTAGTTATATGATGGTACATTAAAGCTGGCTTAGGAAGTCAAATAATCACTCTTTACAAACCCAGTGAGCTGAAAAGCATCTTAGATCTCATTTTGTGATTGGCTGTGTATCTTTTGAATCATTTTTTTATCTGAATTAATGATACCATTGATATCATTTTTCATTTATCCATGTGATTCTGGTTAATGCCGCATGCTAGTGTTTCCAAGCCTTAGCTTTTTATTTGAAGAAAGCTTCACCGCCTGAGAGTGAAGTAACCGGACGTTTCTTTCCTACTGCAGAGGAAGCAAAGAGCTATAAATAACAACGTCGATGATATCTCCCTCTCAGCACGTCTAAACACCTTTTATCAGTACACGCGGCTCGGTGGCTGCACTATCAAGCAGAAATCACCGTGGTCGTTTCACAGGAACTCTAAATGCCGGGTTGATCGGGGTTATTTGTGGTGAAGTGGCATGAATAGGTTGATGTGAACAGCAGGTGTTAAACCTAACTATCAAAATGGCAGCTGTTTAAGAATAAGTGGTGGAGACAAAATGGCGAAAAAAAGATGTCAGATGTGTGGGATTGTTCCATGATGGGGGTTTTTGCTGGACAGTGAGATTTTGTTGAACAAATGTTTGAAGGTATTTGTAAGAGAAGAGACAAATAAGAAGTCTGTTTTTTTGTCACATATATATAACAGCACAGTGAAATTCTTTCTTCATGTATCCCAGTAATTGGGGTCAGAGCACAAGGTCAGCCATGATAAAGCACCCCTAGAGCCGAGAGTGTTAAGGGTCTTGCTCAGTGTATTTACTGATATTCTATTAATATTAATGATTATTATTAATATTTGTCATGTAAACAAAGTTGCACAAGATATCCTTCTACTCTATACAGTATATTAATTTACCAACTCAGTCTATTTGCATTTTTTCCCATTAATTATTTAGTCATGACTTTGATGTCTTACTCTTTAAAGCACGAGCGCATCAGCAGTCCACAGGGCCACATTCTGACCAATCGTCCTGAAGCATCAGACATCTGCCATGCTTTTCTCTAGCCACTGGCCTTCCTGCCAAATATCTTTGTACGTGGAGGAGAGGACTAAACACTCTTCACTCTCCGACTTCTTCTCTAATGCTGATGAAGTGTCTAACTAATGGGCTTTTAACCTGCGGAGGCGCAGAGCGATGCAGCGCGCCTGCTGATTTAAA
>NC_080714.1:4701758-4741758 GCF_019097595.1 Hemibagrus wyckioides
ATGAGCAGAAAAGCATCTCATTAACGGGGGATGGACAACAAAAGTAAAACACCACGTCCACCCTAACCCTAACCCTAGCAAAATCGGAATATTCTACATGTAAATACAGCCTTGTGTTCACTTAAACTGTTAAGAGAATGTTAGTGGCCTTGGATACGGGCGTCTGCCGTAAATGTAAACATTTCCACATCATCTTCCTGGTTCTCACGAAGCTAGTGGGTGCAAGTGTTGAGGACGCAGAAGATAGGGATAGGTGGAGAGAGATGATCGCTGTGGCGACCCCTGAAGGGAAAAGCTGAAAGAAGAAGACTTCCTGGTTTACATGAATACTGATGTGAAATTCTCAGCTGGCTTTGAGCCGTGACACAATGTTGATCTTTCTCAATATGGTGGTTAGCGCTTGGTGTGTAATTACTGTAATAGTCTTTCTTGGGAATTTAGCAACAGAAAATGAGTAAATTGTAGGTAGTCCTAACAGCTTTGTCTTGTCATTGTGCGTTTATTTGTCTATATAAAAGACTTAATGGTTAAAGTTTAGTTTGCATCCATATCACCCAGTGTTCTTACAACTGAAACTATTTCCATGTTTATTTTATACATGAAATATTAGCAGTAAAATATTCTGGAGTTGCATGCAGGCAGGCATGCAGCAATGATATGACAAGGGGAAGGAGTCTGTGAAGGGGAAACAGTTGGAAACGCAAAAGAAAATATCCCTGTGAAGTCTGGATGTGAAGTTTAGGTAGCTGTGATGTTTTCTGGATCGGGATCTATTGTCAAATCTTTAGAGAAATCGTACTGAAATAAGAAGTGAGTGTGTGTACTGCTGAAAACAGCTTAAAACGTTGATGATGCGTGGACGAGAGGCCAAAAAACTTCAGACTCCTGATGCTCATTTCCATTAAAAAAGATTTTCTACATAAAAAATTCTTTGAAGGAGTTCATTGTTTCTTGTGTTTGTGCTCCCAGAGACATTTGGAGGCTTAACGCGTGGTGCGTCGCCGGGCCGATAGTCGATCGCAGCGGTCCATCATGTGGGGTGGGGTGACAAAATGACGCATTCACAGTAGGAGCCATGGAAACTGAGAGAGGGAACGAATCCATGCAGAGAACTACAAAGTCGGAAGCCTGCGAGAAAAATACGCTCGAATTAAAAACATCCCTGTAGGAGAAGAAAAAAGAGAGAGACAAGAAGTGAGTGAGTGGCACAGACGGAGATGTGGGAGAGGTTGAAAAGAAACACTGAGCACAGAAACGACAGCTGAAAACTGTCTGTCTTATGAACGAGGTTTGGAACATCCTCCTATACCCCCATACACTCGGGTACAGTACAAACTGTATATATTTATTTATGGAACAGGTTCTAAAGATCATACAGATACAAGAGAGGATTGATGTTTCTCTGTTCCTTTCCATCCAACGTTAGTTCCGCTCATCTTGCTTTGGTTCTTGTGAGAGAGCCGATGAAGGCTCGAGTAGAAGCTCAAATCCACACCAGGCATGTAATACCCTTCTTCCTGAGAGATCACAAAAGTGTGTCACTTGTCGTGCGTGATTAAAAACCACTCCTCGTCGTGCTCCGAGTGAGAGGCTAGTGCATGTGCTCGTGACTCTTTCTCATAAATCATTTCCTGTAAGATGAAACATCTCTTTGAAAACCACTTTTTCTCTGTTTCTGAGCTGTAATGTTTTCCGCAAAATATAGCTTACAGTTTCCAAAGAAAGGCGTCTAATAAACCATGAGTTTGAAAATGTACATTGTTATAGTAATGAGGCGCCAGAGGAGGAAGATCTATGATCCATTTGTAGATTTAATCAAAAGACAGAAACAGAGAAATAGAGACGCACAGCAAGGGTCAAAACCGGAAAACAAATACACTGGCAAACTAAACCGAAAACACAGAACTGTACACGAATAAACGTCAGAAACAAAGCACAGGTCATACACAGAATATCAGATAAATGCAATAACGGCATTTAAAACTCAGGTGAGGGCTCCCTCTGGCAGTCTGATACCACGTAGGATGTTACAATTATAAATATATAAGTGCATTTTTATTGCACAGTTTAACACCTTGTATAGTGTGAGGGTGGAAAGTTGGATCAAAACAAAACACAAGGAAAGCAAATGTCATCTTGTGGTGTCGTTGGGTGCCAGAATCGATGGAGTACAGCCTTCAATTTTTCTCACATACCTGCTGCCACTACCAGACAAAAAAACCCCACGACAGCTGTGGTTACAGGCAATAAAATGAGCGGACTGGACAGAAACAATCATCAAAAATGCTCACGTTTGCAGCGCATGCTTCATATCAGATAAGGTTAAAGAAACTATTGTTTTTTGTTGGTATGGTTTATAGTTTGGTTTCGTGTCTAAATATTTCTTATACATGCCCACCTCATCAGAAATTGGGAAACAAGTTAAATGATTTCTCATGTAACGCTAACTTTTTAGCATGTAAGTTAGCTAACTGGCAGCTAACGACTGGAGACTAAACAAAGGAAACTGTTTGTGTCATCTCCCTGTCTACAGTTGGCAGAGGCGCTCGGTTAAATGTCAGGTCACTCAACTGGAGGTCATCCTGTCACATCGTCCATCCATTCAGTGAGCGCGTACGGGTCGGCCAATCTAATTCCGTCCGTTAAAGTTAATATTTTCAAATAACATTCGTGCTTCTGGACATCAGGTGACCTAACATAGTCAGATAAATTCAGATTTTGAACAGTCAACATTTAAAAACAAACTAACAAAACTTGATAACTACAGCTTGTAAAGCGGTCAGGGAAATCTTTCTGCCTCCACCTAAGCTCCGCCCACAAAAAAACGTCACAATGTTTACTAACAGAGAAAAGGTCTATACGAAAACCCAATAAATCTGATTCTAAATACCATGTGCTGTGCTGCATCTGCACACTGGCACCAGATAATAAAAAGATTTTAGTTCTAACCTTTAAAATAATTGCTTAAAACACAGGGACTTGAAAATGTGTTAGTTAAAATTTACTGGAGATAAAAATGCTGCCACATTAAATGAAAGGAAGTGATAAAAAATTTATATGTAGGAAAAACGAGTCCTACAAGGAGACTGTTATTTATTTATTTATTTATTTACTTACTTACTTATTTTTGGTTTCTCTCAAGTTCCTTTTTTGTTTCTATAATGAAAAAATGATTTAAAAAAAGAATGTTAATATTGGAATACAAGGTCAACTAATTTTTAAAAATAAAAAAAGCCATTTTCTGAAGAAATAAAAGCAGTCAAATCTCCAAAATTCGGCATATTTTTAAAAGTTGAGGGAATAAAATGGGATCTTGTGCCGAACAGGCTTTGTCAATAGTAATAGCAAAGTTTTAAAATGCTTAGATATTTTTTTTTTTAATAAATAATGTTTTTATAGAAATCTTTTGAGACATTACAGATCAACATGAAAGCATTTGTAGCTTGAAAGCACAGAGATGGAAAATTATCAAAATTTCCAAGTTCCAACTTCTGAGAGTTATCAAATGCTGTATAAAAATCAAGAAAGAGAAAAAAATTTGAAAGATTTGATTTGGTAAAGGAATGTCATAACACAAGTGATAACCAGAGCTAAGTTGTTTCATGGACACAACATTAACGTAACTTTTTAATTAATATTATAATATAATTGTTGGTTGTGAGTTATGAAAAAGAAAAGGATGTGTAATATTTCCCAGGAAAAACAAGTGAATTATTCTCTTTTTTTGCCATCTGCAACAGTCCCTAAACCAATATTTTTTTCTTTTTACATTACAGCTTCCTGGTTCTCATAAATTCTGATGTGAAATTTTGGGCTAGCTTTGAGACATTACCCAATGTAGAGTTTTCTCAATATGGTGGTTAGTGCTTGGTGTGTAACAGTCTTTCTTGGAGAGAAAGTTTTATCAACATAAAATGAGGAAATTGTAGGTAGTCCTAACAGCTTTGTCTTGTTTTGCCAGTCATTGTGCATATATTTGTATATATAAAATAGTAATACTAATAAAAATTAGTTTGCATCCATATCACCCAGTGTTTTTACAACTGAAACTATTTCCATGTTTATTTTTTACATGAAGTATTAGATAATGCAGTAAAATGTTCGAGTTGTGTCCTGGAAACATCAACTGATTAGATTAGATTAGATTAGATTCAACTTTATTGTCACCGCACATGTGGGTACAAGGCAACGAAATACAGTTAGCATCTAACCAGAAGTGCATTTTGCAGTGCAAATAATCAGCATATATAATAAGTATATAACAATAAATAATTTGCATATATAAACAATATACAAAAATATATAAATAATTTGCATATATAACAGTATACAGTGTGAGGTAAATGCAATGAGTAAATGCAATGAGTGCAAATGAGCAAATGATTATAGTAAAGGCAATGAGTGCAAATGATTATAGTGGTGCAATAAAGAAGGTATTGTATACCATGATAATAATTAAATATGTAAATAGTATACAGTATACAGAGGAGTTATGTACAATGAGTGCAATGATTTAGATGTGTGCAATGAGGAAGATATTGTATACTATGATAAATAATATGTACATGTAAACTGTACACAGAAAGGGTTATATACAGAAAAAGGTTATATACACTGATAATAATGTGCTCAGTCAATGTGTGTGTGATCGGGTGGAGGCAGAGTTCAGCAAAGAAACAGCTGAACTGTGGGGAAAAAGCTGTTCCTAAACCTGCTAGTCTTGGTCCGGAGGCTCCTGTAGCGCCTCCCAGAAGGCAGGAGGACAAAGAGTCTATTGGCAGGGTGATAAAAGTCCTTTATGATTTTGCGTGCTCTGGTGAGACAACGCTTCCTGTAAATGTCCTCGATCCTAGGAAGTGGAACTCCTACGATGCGTTGGGCAGTTTTCACCACCCTCTGCAGCGCTTTCCGGGCTGACACAGTGCAGTTCCCATACCAGACAGTGATACAGCTGGTCAGGATGCTCTCGATGGTGCAACGGTAGAAGTTCGCCAGGATGTCAGAAGAGAGATCGTTCTTCCTCAGAGCCCTCAGGAAGAAGAGGTGCTGGTGAGCCTTCTTGACCAGACTGGAGCTGTTGGTAGTCCAGGAGAGATCCACGGAGATGTGGATACCCAGGAATTTGAAGCTAGTGACACAGTCCACTACCTCTCCATTGAGATGAATAGGTGTGTGTGTGTCACCTTTCTCCTTCCTGAAGTCCACTATGATGGTCAAGCACCAGGCATGCAGCAACGACATGACATGCAGAAATAAATCATTTATTCTGTAAACCTCACTGAAAGTGAAACATATGGAAATGCAAAAGAAAACATCCCCATGAAGTCTGTATATGAAGATGTAGCTGTGATGTTTTCTGGTTTGATGCTCAGAATCTATTGTCAAAGCTTGAGAGAATATGTAGTGGGATAATAAGTGAGGATGTGACGGCAGGTTCAGAAAAAGTTTTCTTCGTCCACATGAAAACAGTACCTGATAATCGACATGCAGACGATCAAGCATCCATTTTTTCCCTACTTTGTAGTTTAAAAGCACAAAGATGGAAACTGACCCTATTCCAAGTTCCAACTTTCCACTGCTGAGGAAAAAATAAAACTGCATAAAGTCAAGAAAGAGAGAGATTTTTTAGTGAAAGAATGCCATAAAGTAAGTGATCATTGGAGCTAAGTTGTTTTGTGGACATTAGCATAACACTTTAATTAATATTATAATGGAATTATTGGCTGTGATATAAGAGAGATAAACGTATATGTAATATTTCCCAGGAAAAACAAGTTAAATCTTCTCATTTATTTATTTATTTATTTATTTATTTTTTTTAATTTAGTATCTGCGACATTTTTTAAGGGGCGAAAAAATCTAAGCGAGTTTTGCGCCCCTTGGCTTTCCATAACCGAGTCTCTCAGATGAATGTCAGGTGCTCGACCAAATTATTCCACACTTTCAGCCGATGGTTGTTCGAGTTTGAATAAAAATATCCTCCACACTGCTGGGTAAGACATATAAACCGTTCTGCAATCATTTTAGAAGTCAAACTGCTGGCAAAACACCAAAGATTTGATAGAAATCTTGTACTGTCTTTAGCAACTGTCTTGGTAACGGTCTTTAGCATCTAGCTAGTTAGCATATAGCTAACTTTTTCAGTCAGGGTTTGTTCACTCAGGTTAATTTGTTTTATTCCGTTTTAAAAGCTGTTGCATTCTGTTATTGGTGTCACGTATTATTAATGTGAAAATATTGATATTTTGCTGTTTAGAGGTTAAAAAAAACCTCGGAGAGAAAGAGGCTACATATGAATCAGTGTTAATGGGTGATGAAGTTTGGCGCCCCCATTTTGTAGCTTCGCCATTTTGTACCTTCGCCATTTTGTACCGTCGTCATTGTTTAAATTAAATTAGTGATAAATACTATCATGCGTGCATTCTAATATTTTTTTTTGCGATAAAACAACTAATTAACATAATCTAAACCTAATTAAAAACAGATTATACAACGTGTTTAATTGGTTATTTAACATTTAAGGAAGGAGTCTCCAGTGCCAGTGCTCTGTAACAGACAATTTTCTGTCATTACAAAGTTTTAAAAGCCACAGGCTCTGAATCGAATACAACTGGCACTGAATCAAATACAACAGACTTTGAATCGAATGCAGCAGGCACGGAATTGAATGCAACAGGTGCTAAATCCAATGCAAAAGGGTCTGAATCAAATACAAATGGCACTGAATCAAATACAACTGCTACTGAATCGAATGCAGCAGGCACGGAATTGAATGCAACAGGTGCTAAATCCAATGCAAAAGGGTCTGAATCAAATACAAATGGCACTGAATCAAATACAGCAGACTTTGAATCGAATACAGCTGGCACGGAATCGAATGCAGCAGGCACGGAATTGAATGCAACAGGTGCTAAATCCAAGGCAAAAGGGTCTGAATCAAATACAAATGGCACTGAATCAAATGCAACTGGCACTAAACTGAATGCAGCAGGCACCGAATCAAATGCAGCAGGCGCAAAAGGTTCTGAATCAAATACCACTGACACTGAATCGAATGCAGAAGGCAGTGAATTGAATGCAGCAGGCACTGAATTGAATGCAGTAAGTGCTGAATCGAATGTAATTGAATCAAATGCTGTAGGTCCTGTCACAGTTCACTGCGTCCGACACGTGCAGTAACTGCTAGAAACTTAATTATTAATCTGTTGACAGCGTTGTTTTCAGTGATGTGTTGAAAACAGGAAAAAGTGAAATGGATGAATTTCTACAGCGACTAAAACCCTGCTTCAGTGTTAGTTTCAAACAAATCCGATTACTCAAACCACTTAGATGTTTTAGTGTAAATGTTTCTGTCTCCAAGCCACGTTTGATTACCAACACACCATAACACATGTTGTCCATTAACGCTCCAACCATAGATTTTTGATGTGGCACGCGCCAAATATGAGGAGCTGATTTGCATTTGAGGCGTAACGCAGCAATCAGATTTCAATCTGGCTCACCAGCAGAGCCGCACTTTCCGGGCTTTATTTTAAATTTAAATGTTAATTAGGAGATGCTAATTCGACGAAGTATTTGCGATTACATTTCCCCTATGACCGCGTGTAATAAGTGACAGCATTTCAATCCACTCACAGAACGCGTATTAGCATTTGTGTTTGTTGTGTTTGTGCGAGCGCCGTCGAAATGAAAACCTGAAAGCAAAGTCTGGCTAATTTCATTTTTAGCATCTTAATTGGTACGATGAATTGGTATGATTGGAATTGGTACCATTTCCTGGTGCACTTTCTCCATGTCCCTAGGTCAGTGTATTGGTGGAAAATTCTCTTTTAACATGAAAACTGTGGATGTAACAATCACTGGGGTGCTTATAAAGCTTGCTAACGTAGACACCTCACTCTAAAGTGACTTCCTTTGGCTTCTCGTTTCATGCTGATGAGATGGAGAAGTGTTTCCGGCTTTTAAAAACACCATTTTACATTTTATTATGGATTGTCTTTTATTATGGACGTCAGAATGTCTGTGAGAACACTTCCGGACACGACGTTATTGGAAAATAATCAATGACGTGCGGATTATTTCAACCAGTGTTTTTATTGATGAATACTAAAGTGACTTGCCTGTATTGTTTTTGTTTATTATTTATTTATTTATTTAATTTATTTATTTATTCATTAAGAACGCCACATTGTACTTTTTATCCATTTTATAGTTATATTTGATTTCCTGCGAAATATGTTTGCGGCTTTATCCCAGCCCGTTACTCCGACCTCACTGACACTGGAGACTCCTTCTTTAATAGCTAAACAAACAACTCTTATGTGATGTTTCTATGTTTAGCACCCGCTGTACAGGTTACTGTGAACGAGCTGTTGCTATAGTAACGACAACGTGACGTGTTGGAAACCTTCTGACCGGTGGGATTTGAGAATTCGGCAGAAGCAAGCACGTGTTGCTGCGTGGAGGAAGGAGCAGATGATTGACGTCGACAAACGGTGTGTTATTTATTAATTGGGATTAAAGAAAAGTGAGTGAGTGAATGTGTGTGTGAGAGAGAGAGCGAGCCTGAGCCTGCTGGGACTCGTAATGCTATCAGCTTGATATTGGTGTGTTCACACTGACGTTGAGCTTAATCCTTCCGTCAGTCATTAGAGCTCGTTTACACACCGCGACGCCGTTAACTACTCGGCGCTGATTGATTTCGATGCGGCGGCCATATTGCTAAATGAAATCTGTTAATTGCACGCTGATGTGAACAGCTCATTCCCGAGTTCAGAGGTTAATTAAGTTATGATAAATTGAGCGAAGCCGTTGATGGGAGGCATCTGGGTACAGTAGCGTGTGTGTGTGAGATTTATGTATGAGTGAGTGAAATGTGAAATTAATTGAAATGTCTCTACATGTGTGTGTGTGTGTGTGTGTGTGTAAGAGAGAGGAGTGTGTGAGTACATTATGTATGAGTGTTGGTGATTATGCAGCAGTTTGTGAACTTAATTGAAAAGTCTATTAGCATGCATAGCTCTGTGTGTGTGTGTGTGTGTGTGTGGGGCAAGTATGCGGCATGTATTTAGCTCTCTGTAGACACCAAAATTCCTGCTGATCTGAATGCATAACATTTCTGACCACATGGAGCATTTTTCTGTCCCAATTTTTTATTGTAAAAAAATCCAGAAATGAATATTTATGAGTTCTGGGATTAGTTTCTGTGTAAAGCCGAAATAAAATGTCTCCCCATGTTTACAATTTTTTCTTTGTGTTCGCATGGATTCGCTGATTCAGGGATTTTAGTGGCATAACCAAATAAAAGACAACGCTCATAAAAAGCTGAAGTGAACAAAATGGCAACTAAACCGAGAGCCATGTTTGCTAAATATCCCAGTAAAACAGCTCGGCCATAGACACACACACGCCTCATGTTAAATAGCAGCATCACTTTGTCCTAATTCAGTGGCTAGACTTAATTCATGGATTTTCTTTGGATTGCTTGGTTTTAATTTGTTAATTTGGAATGATTCAGTTCAACAAAATTTTCTTTAAATGTGTGTGTGTGTTGGGTTGACTGTATTAATCATCATAGTTCTCTCATAAGTTTGCCATCATAGTTCTCTAACACCTTTTTTTTTTTTTTTTAATGATGATTGCGTTTATCTCGGACCCTGCAATAATATTTATCTGCAAGCGAGCCTGAATGGATGTGCTAAAACCATTATGTATTATTCATCATAAACCGTGCTGCAAAACAAGGCCAGAAGTCATATGGAAGTACACTGGAATGCTAATATAACAGATAATCAGCGTAATTAGCTGTCAGTGGTGCCGTGCACATCTGCGCTGTTTCAGATAAAGTGACCGTTTGGTGACACGGTGAGGGCTGTAAACTTTAACGATAACAGCAGTACATGCATATCAAATTAAATTGTTTCACTACGACAATGTGAATGCAGGCAAGTCACCTCAGGCCTCCGTATGGTGTGTGTGGGAATGAATTTAACTCTGCATAATGTGATTATATGATTATATGTAGAGGTACAGAGTGGTGGTGGTGGTGGTGATTCTTCCAAAACAGAAAATGTTCATGGTCTGCCGTCTGCTTTGTGTCTTTAGTGTTGTTGTTCTTTCTGCTCCCTGTTCGGGGTCGCCACAGCGGATCATTTGGTCCGCATGTTTCGATTTGGCACAGGTTTTATGCCGGATGCCATTACAGACGCTGCCCTCCCATTTAATCCAGGCTTGGGACCGGCACTGAGAGTTAACTCTTCAGTGGCTGGGTTAGCACCCTGCTTAGGAATCGAACCCGGGTCGCAGCAATGAGAGCGCAGGATCCTGCTGCTGGACCATCAGGAGTCTTTGCTTCGTGTCTTTAGTGTGACTTTCTTAACCAAGTCATGAGAAATAACAATCAGAAACGCACAAAAAAGATCTAGAAATGATATGCTGATAAGTGTTTATACGACAAAACGTGTTATTCATGCATGACATTAACATAGACTTAAACTGAAGAGTTGGAAACGTGAGACCTGTGTAGTCTCAGATTCCTGTTCTTGGCTAACGACAGTGGATCTTGATGTAATCTTCTGCTGTTGTAGCTCCTCCCCCTCCCGATTTGTGTCTTGTGCATATTCTGAGATGCTTTTCTGCTCACAACGGTTGTAAAGAGCACTGAAGAAGTTATCAGATGATGCCACTCTCATTAACATTTACATAAAGACTTGTGTAAAGTGTCTGGAGAAACAGCGTATGTTGTTTTGATTATTGAAGATTCATTAAATTCGTGGTCTATCTGCCTTTTTAAAATGTCAAGTCATTTTATGGGAATAAAGACCGCTTAGTATTCAGATTTATTGCTGTTAATATTGTGTATCATGATAAAAGTTTGTCTTGATACGCAGATGTAATATCAATGCTGGCTTTGTAGCTCTCTAGACGAACAGTGGGAGTGATTCAGGTCTGTCAGACGTGTTTAACGATTACCCTTATTAAAAAATATGCAGAATTCCAAACAAAATTAATAAAATAACCGTGATGACTGCTGTGAGGTCATTAACAAAGCTTGGGACGTCAGTGGAGGCGAGTTTGCATCCTGTTGATAACTGGCAGCTCCAAGCGACTTGGGAACATTGCGTAAGTGTGCGAAAAAAGTTCTCCACATTTCTTTCCCTCTCTCACACACTCCACATTAGATACCACTTGTATGTTGGGTGTAAAAGATGTGAATTCCAGACGGATAGGGTCTCGGTATGTAGGATACCTAGGCCTGGCTGTTGTTCAGGTAAAAAGGCTGTGGTTCCAAAGGAAGGAGGCGTGGCTGTTGTTCAAGTGAAGAAGGTGTGGCTGCTGTTCCAGTAGTGGTGTGTGTAGCTCTTGTTCCAGTGAAGGAGGTGTGGCTGTTGTTCTAATTGAAGGAGGCGTGGCTGCTGTTCCAGTGGTGGTGTATGTAGCTCTTGTTCTGGTGAAGGAGGTGTGGCTGTTGTTCTAATTGAAGGAGGCGTGACTCCTGTTCTGGTGAAGGAGGCACGGCTGCTGTTCTGGTGAAGGTGGCATGGCTGCTGGTGAAGGAGGCGTGGCTGCTGTTCTGGTGAAGGAGGCGCGGCGGCTGTTCTGGTGAAGGAGGCGTTGCTGCTGTTCTGGTGAAGGAGGCGCGGCGGCTGTTCTGGTGAAGGAGGCGCGGCGGCTGTTCTGGTGAAGGAGGCGCGGCGGCTGTTCTGGTGAAGGAGGCGCGGCGGCTGTTCTGGTGAAGGAGGCGCGGCGGCTGTTCTGGTGAAGGAGGCGTGGCTGTCGTTCAAGTGATGAAGGTGTGGCTGTCGTTCTGGTGAAGGAGGCGTGGCTGCTGTTCAAGTGAAGATGGCATTGCTGTTGTTCTGGTGAAGGTGGTGTGGCTGTTCCGGTGATGGAGGTGTCGCTGCTGTTGCTCTATTTAGAGGGCATGGCTGCTGTCCCAGTGAAGGAGGAATGCTGTTTCAGTGAGGGGGGTATGGCTGTTGTTCTGGTTAAGGAGGTGTGGCTGTTGTTCTGGTTAAGGAGGTGTGGCTGCTGGATCAGTGAAGGAGGCATGTGTGGAACATGTTTGTATGTTACTCCTTAAAGCCGTCATCATTTGCAGCAGATCTTGAATACACTTATGTGTTGGTCAGAGGTTAAAGGGAGGTCATAGTATTTATTTTAATTACAACTGCCTGATTGTTTGTTCAACACTAAATTAATATTGCTGATATGATTGAGTTAGTATTTTTAGTGACATGTTCAGCTTTTTTGGGAGTTTATTCATCAGCATGGTTTTTCTTCAGTATGGTTTAGATGTTCTATGTAATACATGTGATTAAACCACATTAGCATTCTCGAATAAACAAGCCTTCCCTCTGATTGTGTTTGTGTGCAGCTTGACATCAGAGAGGTCTCTAGACCTTTTTAGATCTGTGTTTTTAGCTCTTGATAAAACGGAGCCCAAGTTCCTCCGAGCTCCTCCTCTCTAGCTGTTCCAGCGCAGGTCTGAGTTATTATAAAATCCTTCTAGTAAAATCAGTACACTCAATCTGCAGCCAGGCTTGGCAGCGATCCCGGGCAGTTATTTTCGGTCGTAAGACACCGGGCTCCTATCTAGTTAAACAAGAAGAGACCCATATACCAAAAACGGATCAACAGGATGACCTTTCAAACCCAACATAAAAGCGTCCGGCTCGTCGTCGAGAGATCAGAAGTTCAAAATCCTGACGATGCTGCAGTCATCTGTGGAGTCGAGAGAGAGCGAAACCGGCTGTGCCGTCGGGGTGGGAGGGACCTAATCTCTGCCTCCTGTCAATCACAGTCACACCAGCCAATATGTGAGCTTGTGTACGAGGAAGAGGGTGGGTAGCGTGTTTCTTCGAGTGTTCTCGAAAAGATGATTTTAGTGAAAGTGCTTCAAAAGCCATGTCTGGTTCATTTAATCAAGTTACCATGGTAACGTGCCCCTTTGCCTGTAAAATTTTTGTAACTGTTCGAGTGGGAAATGCGAGTCAAAGATTCGCAAGAGAGACACACAGGACATGTAAAAGCTAATGCACAGATTTTATTTTCTTCAGTGTTGCAAGCTTTCCTGAGCTGAAAGTCCTGATGAAACTCTGATGTCAGCAGTCGTAACCAGCTTTCTGTATTTTTTTTCTGCTATTAAGATTAGTAATGTGTACACAACATGCCTTACATATGTATCTGGCCACACCCCCTTTATTTGGGACAGATGGGTCTGTTGTCAGTCTGTAATAGTTTACAGCATATTTCACACGATCTCACAAACCTACAAGACAGGCCAAAGCAGAACGAAGAAACGCAAATCAAAACAACGTGACCGCAAACGCACAAAAGGTGAAAAGATGTATATAAAAGCAAAACTTGCGCAAAACTATCTGCACTACTATAGAACTACTGGTGTTTTGTTGCATCTATTCACATTATCCTTGATTGAAGAGATAAAGCATTTAATGATGGCTGTAATGTAATCAGAAGCTGATTGTTGATTTAAAAAACAAGGAAGTCACATTCATATTCATGTTGTTCTTCTGTGGGTCCTGAACAGCGGGAATTGTTTGCTCTCAGCATATCAAACATGTCTTCGGCTTTTTAACACAGAGTCTCCTCGGCGCATCAACATGAGAACTTTTCTTTTCTCTAAAGGGTGCATATGAAATCATGTTTTGCTCTCTCTCTCTGTGTGTAGTGTTATATGATGCTTTTTTTCCTCCCTAAGTTATTCTCCAAGTGCTGAAAGTAACATCATAACTTCTGAAGTGTCAGATCATTGCTGTTTGACAGAGAGGTATATACACCGATCAGGCATAACGTTCTGAACAGTGAGAGATCAAGTGAATAACACTGATGATCTCCTCATCATGGCACCTGTTAGTGGGTGGGATATATTAGGCAGCAAGTGAACATTTTGTCCTCAAATTTGATGTATTAGAAGCAGGAAAAATGGGCCGTAGATCAGTCAGGGTGCCCATGCTGTCCCCTGTGCACCACCAAAAGCACCAACAAGGGGCACGTGTGCATCAGATCTGGACCACGGAGCAATGGAAGAAGGTGGCCTGGTCTGATGAATCACGTTTTCTTTTACATCACGTGGATGGCTAGGTGCGTGTGCGTACCTGGGGAACACATCTCACCCGGATGCACTATGGGAAGAAGGCAAGCCAGTGGAGGCAGTGTCATGCTTTAGGCAATGTTCTGCTGGGAAACCTTGGGTCCTGCCATCCATGTGGATGTTATTTTGACACATACCACCTACCTAAGCATTGTTGCAGACCATGTACACCCTTTCATGGACACAGTATTCCCTGATGGCTGTAGCCTCTGTAACAGGATAATGCCACAAAGAAAAAAATGGTTCAGGAATGATTTGATGAGCACAACGAGTTTGAGGTGTTGAATTGGCCTCCAAATTTCCCAGATCTCAATCCAATAGAGAATCTGTGGGATGTGCTGGACAAACAAGTCAGATCCATGGAGGCCTCACCTCACAACTTAAAGGATCTGCCGCTGACATCTTGGTGCCAGATACCACAGCAAACCTTCAGGGATCTAGCGGAGTCCATGCCTCGATTAGGCAGCAAAAAGGAGACCAACACAATATTAGGCAGGTGGTCATAATGTTATGCCTGGTGTGTGTGTGTGTTTGTGTGCACACATAAACACACACACACACACCATATATATATACATATATATATATATACACTATATTGCCAAAAGTATTCGCTCACCTGCCTTGACTCGCATATGAACTTAAGTGACATCCCATTCCTAATCCATAGGGTTCAATATGACGTCGGTCCACCCTTTGCAGCTATAACAGCTTCAACTCTTCTGGGAAGGCTGTCCACAAGGTTTAGGAGTGTGTTTATGGGAATTTTTGACCATTCTTCCAGAAGCGCATTTGAGAGGTCACACACTGATGTTGGACGAGAAGGCCTGGCTCTCAGTCTCCGCTCTAATTCATCCCAAAGGTGTTCTATCGGGTTGAGGTCAGGACTCTGTGCAGGCCAGTCAAGTTCATCCACACCAGACTCTGTCATCCATGTCTTTATGGACCTTGCTTTGTGCACTGGTGCACAGTCATGTTGGAAGAGGAAGGGGCCAGCTCCAAACTGTTCCCACAAAGTTGGGAGCATGGAATTGTCCAAAATGTCTTGGTATGCTGAAGCATTCAGAGTTCCTTTCACTGGAACTAAGGAGCCAAGCCCAGCTCCTGAAAAACAACCCCACACCATAATCCCCCCTCCACCAAACTTTACACTTGGCACAATGCAGTCAGACAAGTACCGTTCTCCTGGCAACCGCCAAACCCAGACTCGTCCATCAGATTGCCAGATGGAGAAGCGCGATTCGTCACTCCAGAGAACGCGTCTCCACTGCTCTAGAGTCCAGTGGCGGCGTGTTTTACACCACTGCATCCGACGCTTTGCATTGCACTTGGTGATGTATGGCTTGGATGCAGCTGCTCGGCCATGGAAACCCATTCCATGAAGCTCTCTGTGCACTGTTCTAGAGCTAATCTGAAGGCCACATGAAGTTTGGAGGCCTGTAGCGATTGACTCTGCAGAAAGTTGGCGACCTCTTCGCACTATGCGCCTCGGCATCCGCTGACCCCGCTCCGTCAGTTTACGTGGCCTACCACTTCGTGGCTGAGTTGCTGTTGTTCCCAAACACTTCCACGTTCTTATAATACAGCTGGCGGTTGACTGTGGAATATTTAGGAGCAAGGAAATTTCACGACTGGATTTGTTGCACAGGTGGCATCCTATCACAGTTCCACGCTGGAATTCACTGAGCTCCTGAGAGCGACCCATTCTTTCACAAATGTTTGTAAAAACAGTCTGCATGCCTAGGTGCTTGATTTTATACACCTGTGGCCATGGAAGTGATTGGAACACCTGATTCTGATTATTTGGATGGGTGAGCGAATACTTTTGGCAATATAGTGTATATATATATATATAGTTTTTCAAGTTTTTCACGTTCCGCCACTGGGAAACTGCCTCAGCTGCTACAGGATGAGCGGGAACGCAGGCTGTGGGTGAAAAAGGATTTTCCTCCCTTTCGGCGGTGAAGCTGCAGGGGACTCGGGGGAGTATAATTAGCAGTCGAAAGTTGTTCTCATCCCCGCATTTGCATGGCGGTATAACACATAGTGTGGTAAGTGACAGTTTGAAGATGAGCTCAGATTAGTCGCTGAGCACACCAGATCACTGGGTCGCTTGCATAACAACGACATACTGATCGAAACGCATTTCACATTCTGCAGTCACTCAGTTCACCGTGTTCTTCTGGGAGATTAATATCCGGAGAGCACTTAAAAATCCCAACATTACCGCTTCGTCTAATCGGGGGTAACAGGGAGCACTTTCTGACACCATTAATATTGCTAATATCGAGTATTATTTTAAACACGGCCTATCCCTTTTTTTTTTTTTTTTAAATCGCTTGCGTCCTGATTCGCTCATTTATCTTGATCAGGGTCACACTGGATCCGGAGTCTATCCCAGAAACTGTGGGAGGCAGGAAAGAGAACAGAGATGTGATGAAAATATTTTTACTTTGCCTGCTGAGCTGAATCTGACAGACTGGACCTGAGGAAAGATTCCACCGGAAAGTAAAACGGCAGCACGGCTCTGATACGTGATCAGATGTAAGGAATAAAGCATGCTGTTATAGGAAAATTGTCAACCGCATAGCCGTGTGATGCAACCAAACACTAAGCAGAGTCTGTTATGATGCAGAAGTTGATTATTTTCCAATAAAATCAAGAGAACTTACACTGACACTGGAGACTTCCCTCTCCTTAAGGAAGCCATATCACAGAGTATGCTTTTTTCCTTACTTTTTATTTTTTTAATTCCTTAATTATTTGTCTTAGATCATGTACAGCATCCGTCGCATGAATTCCAGTTCGTGAGCTGTTGCTATAGAAACAGTAACGTATTAGAACGAGCGTTTATTAAACATGATCACTATAATACATGCGAAGTGATTTCTGTCACAGCTTCTTAATCTACACCTTCTGACCAGTCAGATTCGAGAGTTGCTCGCTTGCTCATTTCTCAGTGAAATATTTCCAGCATCACGGGGTGTTTTTTTTTTCTTTTATCAAAGCTATTTTTTAATCTGCGCTCTTCATCACACGGATGGTTGGAGCCCATCATCAGATTGAAGAAGCCCCTGTGGGAGACGTAGTGAGATATTAGACAAAGGCGGCGAACCAACGTACGGAACATTATTACAACCAATTAGGCCGGTAATGACGACCTGCACGGGATTCATGAGGAACTCTCTTAAAAGGAACATTAGCACTATCAATCAGTGCTACAGAAAAAACCTCCTCGCTACAGCTCTCTCTTACGCTTTTACTCTTCCTTGTCATTTGATTTGACGTCTCGGCTCCCGCGTGCCGAACAGAGTAATAACCATGACTTTTTTATTTTTATTTTATTAGTTTAACAATCACCACCGCGGTGCACTTTATCACATATACGACTGGAGTGTGCGTCGCTAATGTTACCGGCAGGGTTAGGAACGATGTCAGAGCTGCAGTGAGCTTTATTGAATATTCGTCCTGCTGTTCCAGTCGAGATTACTGTACGGTGTTTGAGAAATGTTCCCGTTTTTATCGCAAGGTTTTCTTTTGGAAAGAGAAGGATCATTGAGCAGCTAAAGCAGAAAGAATCGCCGACAACTCTGTCTGGTCCGCAAACTACGTTTGACAACGAGAAATAATAAGGAAATAATGCAAGCTCACACGTGAGATCAGAGTTCTCTGGTGAATGAATAATTTTGCAATGTGCTGCTTCTGATGTACTACTACTATAAACTATATGTTTAATAGATAATACTACTACCTGTATCTCGCGCTCTCATTGGCTGTAGGTCGTCATGTTTTTCAGTCAGAACTCCTTTCACACTGCACGACTTTGAGGCTCCAACAGATCCAGATATTTAGCATGCCAAATATTTCACGGCCATCGGTGTTGCATCTGGGATTCCCTCAGATCGCGTCTTTGGTAAATCACACTGTGCGATTGTCACTCGAGCTCCTTGATTTTGGGCATTTGTCAGTGAACTCTGCATTAGATAAATGATGAAAACAAACATGTTTAATGGTTTATGGAGGTGGGTTAACCCATTAACCTGATTTTTTTTAGGTATCTGTGTGTAAAAATACCTAAAACAGCAGGACTTCATTCATTTCCATTTTATCATCTTTTTTTTTTTTTTTTTTTTTTACATAATTTGTCCGTACCGTTATTCCTGAGTGGTGCAAGAGAAAAGATCAATGAACAAATGAAGGCAGTTAAAGCACAAGATTATGAATAATTAGGCTGCTTTCATGTTTGCCTTTTTCCCCCCCAGAGTATGCTGTAACTATGACAACACACTTACCAGTTTTAGCTAGCATCAGCTAATTGGCCTAGTAGTCTTCGGTAGTTTTCTTGTTATCTGGATTAGATTTATCTATCCATTTATCCTACACATAGTCACAGGGACACCCTGGACAGGGTGCAGCCCCATTACGGGGCACAATCACACACTTATACCACCTTAATACTGGGGAAGGATACTGGAGAACTTGGAGGAAACCAGAGGGGAGAACATACACAGTTCACACACATGGTATAGGTGGAGATCAAACTCTTAACCCTGGAGTCTCATGCACAGTGATGTATTTTGTACCAGTCCCATGCTATTTTTTACAGCTATAATTCAAAACTGGAATGTTAGTAATACATTTTTTTACTGTAGAAAATCTCCTGATATTTACTCACTAAAAGGAAACGTTTTCCACCAGCGCTCAGTCCACCATGCTTGATTTTCTGGCTTGGTCGCTTAACTTGTAATTGCTTAGGAGGTTAAACTTTCTTGACATCACCTGGAGCTTATTAAAAAGTTTAACTTGGTTTTTTTTTTCTCCTCCAAATTCCGGAGCTGCACTGTGACTAAAAATTTGCTGAGGGGAATTTTTCTTTAGCGGGAATAAAAGCAGCTACATTCCTTCTACCTGCCACTTTTTATAGGATTTCATGAGAACCTGAGCTGGTGTTCAAGAGGGGAAAAAAGGCAGTGTGGTAAATATACATGTATCTACACAGATATTACATGCTGACTTATATATAACATTATGACCACCTGCCTAATATTGTGTTGGTCTCCTTTTTGCTGCCTAATTGAGGCATGGACTCCACTAGATCCCTGAAGGTGTGCTGTGGTATCTGGCACCAAGATGTCAGCAGCAGATCCTTTAAGTCCTGTAAGACACTCCCGTGTGTTACGCCACATGAGCACTCACTAGGCTTACACTATATTGCCAAAGGTTTTTGTAGACCCCTCCAAATCATTGAATTCAGGGGTTGGGCTTGGCCCCTTAGTTCCAGTGAAAGGAACTCTTAATGCTTCATCATACCAAGACATTTTGGATAATTTCATGACCCCTTCCTGTTTCAACATGACTGTGCATCAGTGCACAAAGCAAGGTCCATAAAGACATGGATGAGTGAGTTTGGTGTGGAGGAACTTCACAGAGTCCTGACCTCAACCTGATAGAAGCTTCCTAGAAGCTCATTTAAGTCAGGCACTGATGATGGACGAGAAGGTCTGGCTCACAGTGTCCACACTAATTCATCCCAAAGGTGTTCTATTAGGTTGAGGTCAGGACTCTGTGAAGTTCCTCTACACCAAACTCACTCATCCATGTCTTTATGGACCTTGCTTTGGTCACTGGTGTGCAGTCATGTTGGAACAGGAAGGGGTCATCCCCAAACTGTTCCCACAAAGTTGGGAGCATGAAATTGTCCAAAATGTCTTGGTATGAAGCTGAAGCATTAAGAGTTCCTTTCACTGGAACTAAGGGCCTGAGTCCAACCCCTGAAAAACAACACCTGAATTCAGTGATTTGGAGGGGTGTCCCAAAACTTTTGGCAATATAGTGTACGTTCTTCTGCTCGGAGCCTCATTTCCTCGCACGTGATCGACTCTGTTCAAGACTGTGGTGTTAATGAGCCGGCGGATTCCGAAATTCTCTCGTGATAGAGCTGATAAAATGTTGAAATATTCCACACACTGAGACTAAAGGGCTGATTTTAGAGGAGAGATCGTCTGGTGCATCACAATCCGAGCTAACTGCACAGCAAAAAAAAAAAATGAAAGAAAAATGGAAAAAAGGTCTCGCCGACAGCTGCTGTGTATCATGGATGAGTCTCTGCTGTTCCTCATCAATACTCTTGAATTGGAAGCGTTTCTAGCATCTGGCAAAAGTTTTTTTTTTTTTTTTTTAATTGTTGTTTCAGTCATGCAGCTTGATCTTAATCCGTGTCACATGGAAATGTCAAGTGTGCTTCATCGTATCTGAGTGATAATCACAGCGTAGAGTTTTATCCACATCAGACAAGTATAGAGAAAGAGATGATGAAATGGGGAGTAAAATAATGGAAACAAAAGCAACCAGGAAACGACAATAATTTCTCCTACGATAATTACAACAATGTTCTGTGCTGAATCTACCATATAAGGGTAATGTACATCACAGGTGAAGCTTGTTGCTGATGGTCAGTAGCTGAAACTCTTGGTAAAGACAGGTAAAAAAGTTTTGGTCTGAGGTTTAAATCAGGTTGTTGAAGCCTTCTGCTCTCAGTATTACATGCTGACTTGTGTGTATGTGTATATACACATTTATCTGGCAAAACATTATGACCACCTGCCTAATATTGTGTTGGTCCCCCTTTTGCTGCCAAAACAGCTCTGACCTGTAAAGCACTGTGTATTCTGACACCATTCTATCAGAACCAGCATTAACTTCTATTTGAGCAACAGTAGCTCGGATCACACGTGCATCAGTGAGCCTTGGCCGCCCATGACCCTGTCAGCGGTTCACCACTGTTCCTTCCTTGGACCACTTTTGATAGATACTGACCACTGCAGACCGGGAAGTTTTGGAGATGCTCTGATCCAGCCGTCTAGCCATCACATTTGGGCCTTTTGGCCAAAGTCGCTCAAATCCTTTCGTTTGCCCATTTTTTTCCTGCTTCAAACACATCAGCTTTGAGGACAAAATGTTGACTTGCTGCCTAATATATCCCACCCACTAACAGGTGCCATGATGAGATCATCAGTCTTATTCACTTCACCGGTCACTGCTCATAATGTTATGTCCGATCATTTTATATATACGTGTGTATATATTTCTATACAATTTATTTTCATGCCATTTCACACACCAACCCAGAGAGGCTCCTTGTTGGCAGATTTTACTGTACAATGACATGCCAAAAAACACTATTCTTTACAGAGTGTTTATATCATATTGCCATCCTGTGTGTACTGAGTTACTGGGATAGTTCCTTGCCAGATCATCAGAGGGTCCTGGAAACTGCTTTATTTATCATTGTGTTATTCCCATGAGGTGCCACGCCCTTGCTTAATGTGTTTTCCCTCTTTCTCACCCTTGTTTTCCTTTGATGTGCTGCTCTGTCTTGGTCATGGTCAGTCATTATATTAATATAGGTTGACTTTGTCAATGTAACGTTACATGTTTGCCGTAAAGAGCCGGACGCCATGTTATCCAGGTTTTTACTGCATAGTCATGTTTTGTTGAGGTTATCTCAGTTTCTGTGCAGGGTTTGTTTCTGTTACGTTTCATGTATGTCTTTGTTTTGTTAAATAAAAGCAGTACGTGTACTGGATCCCGCTTAAGGAGGAGATCCGGGGTTGACAGGTGTGGAACCTGATGCTGTGGTCTGCTTTTGTAGCTAATCTACCATCCACAAGGTTTGACTCTGAGATGCTTATCTGTGCACCTCTCTCATCAACATGATGCCTGTCACTGGATGGTTTCTGCTGCTGGATCAGAAGTTTCTGAAACTCTCAAACCAGCCTGGCACCAACACCTTCGGAGTCACTGTCGGGTTTTTGATGTGAACGTTAACTGATAAACACTCGTCCTGTGTCTGCATGATTTTATTGGACAGCTGCACGGACTGGCAGGTGTACCGGTGTTCCTAATAAATTCCACATTCCTTTATTCAGTCCTTCATTTGTTATACCAATCTATTAACGAGCGGACGACTCGACACGGTGTTGTCATAAATGCAAGACGGTGTACACGCAGACAAAATGAGACGGAACGAGAGGAATCGTAGGCACGTCGCTGTACCTGAGAGTGCACTGTTCGGTATTTGTAGCTTAATGATTGTCAAGGTCTATCAGGGGGAAATGTGGTGTGTAAAATATATGAGCGAAAAGTTACAGTATTTGTAATGAGCAGGGATGTTACCCAGTCAAACTTTTCATATTGTGCAGATGGAAAGGAAAAGGAGGGGGGGGGAAGAGAGAGAGAGAGAGAGAGAGAGATAAAAAGAGCAACGAGCTGGAAATTATAAATATGTCTTTGTGGGAGTGTTGCTGTGGCCATTCTGGCACGTAGTCTATAACATAAAAATACCGCAGTAGGTAAACATTTAGGATGTTGCTCTATGTCACTGCTCTGAAGGACATTTCCACTGCCCCGAAATAACCAGTTGGACTACAGCATGATTGAGTGTTCCACATGAAGCCTGCACTGCTGAACCGGTGCAATTCTTCTACTACTCCCATTTCTTGCTTTGAAAGAATTGATTTCTACACATCGCTTTTGCATAAAATGTGCCTTTGGTGGTCCAGCAACAAGATCTCGGGCTCTTACTGCCGCTGCTTAGGCTTGATTTGCCATTGAGGGCGGTCCCAACTCTCAGTGCTGATCCCAAGCCTGGATAAAATACGAGGGTTGCATCAGGAAGGGCATTCGGTGTAAAACCTGTTCCAATAAATCATATATCCGAATCAAATGATACGCTGTGGCCGACCATGTACTGAGAGCAGCTGAAGGACGAAGACGATAACCTCAACCTTTGCTAAAAATGTATGTAAGTTTGAGTTACATGTTAGGTTTGGTACTAGCTTTTGTTGGCAGATTAACAAAGCATCGATAATCTCTGCTACTTTCTTCCAAGCTTTATTCTGTATGTACGAGAGGTCCTAACGTATATGACGACATAAGGTGAAACCGGAGGTTATAAGGCTTTCTCCCAAATTCCCAAATGGAAATGAGTGGCTAGTTATAAGTTTGGTCATCAGATGGATTCCTAACGTGTCATTATTAATTTGCGGGCACTGAAACTGTGACACTGAAACTACCATGTGTTGAGCACGCTCGTGGAAAACGTATGCCTTTGTCGGTTCCTTTGTCAGTTGCTGACGATAAATCAGTAGTCAGCATTTCTTTAGTTCTCATCCAACAACCAGAGAAAGAAGAAATCTCCTTTTGGACTTTTCAAATGAAACATTAGTTTAAATGTAACACTCTGATTGGTTCTTTAAATGCCCTTTTTCTAACACCATGTATACAGTGTTGGTAGTTTTACTGGGTAAAGTGTTTAGCTTGGGCTGTTGACAATTAACAAACAATCACAAGTCACATTTCTAGCATAACATTTGGGCTAAATTTTCTGTTTATTTTCGCACAGCTGATTAGAAATGAATCCCAAACAAGCTACCTTCACTTTGTCAGCTACCTGATTAGCTAGCTCACACTGATTAATGCTAAATTCCTGTTGAAGGAGCTGTTGGTGAAATTGGCTTCCTTTCTTCCTTTTCCATCATCATTTGATGAGCTCATGTTTTCTTAGGCAAGCTCTATCAGACCCAAGCACGTGTGATTGTACAGAGATTGACAGGAGAGTGAGACGTTCCTGATACTTGGGAAGAGTTTTGTGTCTGCCTGCCTCACATCTTTTGCTTTGCAATAGTTTTGGCAAATATACCTTGATATCCCAGCACGATTGCTGCTCACATGGTGAACCCGGATTGTGTTTATAGAGTAAATATGACATCCAGTCGTCTTTATTTCTAGAAAATTCTGCAGACTTCAGAGAGCGAATCACTACAGCAGCGGCACGGTTTCCCACGTAAAGACACGCAACTTTATAGAGTTGTTGAAAGCGTTACTAAACACGGTGCGACGTTTTCCATTGCAGCCGCTTTATTACAAACACTATAAACTGCTATAAAGTGCTGCTGTTACTATTAAGTGTCACTGAGTGGTCGGCGATTGTTAACGGAGAGCGTCGCCTTGGTAAAGTACTTTTATAAGCCGTTAATCAGGTTCGTGACTCACACATGGGCGTGATGGCCGGGTGTCCGCATATATCGCACAATGACGAAGATTTAATATTAGCGTTCGCATAATGTGTTCGCGCACACACATGCACACTTTAATTACAGAGCTAAAAGCGTTAGTGTTTAAGTCATTTTGCCGCTTGCTGTTGTTTTTCCCTCCCGCTTTGTGTTCGACATAAAACAAGCCGCCTCTCTCTTCACTCAGCAGCACGAGGGTGCCGCTTTTATCTCTCGAATGTTTTCATCTGCCAGCTCCGAGTCATATGGGCTTTTTGTAACCTAGTTATCTGAATTATCTCTCTCTCTTTCTCTCTCTCACACACACAATGTGACCTCGTATAACTCAAGTTCTAAGTCATACGGCTCTTTGCTCTTGCTGTAGGGTGTCAGGAGTGTTGACCTTGTTTTCACAAGCCACAAAATCTAAAGTTTTCTGATTTTTCTCCAAGGCTCAGAAACACAAAGAACTGTTGATCTTTTCCGTGAATATAATCCTTTCTTTCCTCCCGTTAACCTTTACTGAGGCAATATCTGAGCTTTTTTTTTTAAACATCACAGCCATGTGTCCATATGTGTGATGATAAATGTTTCATGCAGCTGGTTTCCGCAGCAATTGTGTGTGTGTGTGTGTGTGTGTGCGTTCAGCTCTCACCTTCACTTCCCTCGGTGCCCAGACCCAGACTTAAAATAAATCTGTGCGGAATTTATTATTAGCTAAAGCTGGCGAGCGTGTCCCAAATGCTTAAGAGAGCGCTAGTTAAAAGAATAATTTTGAAATGGGAATAAAAAGACACCTCAAACACAGTTGATCGAGGAAAAAATTTGGATTTAGCCAAATATCGGACGTTTACCCTTTATTTCCGAGGCTAATACGGCTAACGAGTAATGAAAGATGACCTGTGATCACCGAGTTACCATGGAAACAGTCCCCAGCGACGAAGACAAAATTATTTACTTTTACTAAGGTTAGTTTGCTTTAACTCAATAAGTCATTGTACGATGCTGATATTCCCACACGTGCAGATAATCAGTCTCTGCTGGATGATGGACCACTTTTATTCCTCTAATAGATGGCTGTCAGTGGAGCAAGCTTTGTGGGCGGAGCTTTGCACGATGTCACAGTAAACGGATCTCATTGCTAGCTTATCTGTGTAGATATGCGACAAGCATCCTGTGTTAAATAGTTTTAGGATCTAGAGCTGTCCAATACAACGAGTATAGTATACATATTGTAATAAATTATATCATGATGCACTTTTTGGAGATGTTACCTGGATTGTGATACATTTTTCTACCTTTTTTTTTATTTCCAAATTGCAACAATGGACCAATCAGAAGCTTTGATTTGATTATTAAAATATTGTACCGAATCATCAATATTGTTTTGCTTGTAGTCGGTTATGACGCTTGTATATCGTGATATAGATTGCGTATCATAAATATCATGATGCGTAAAACTATGTAAGAAATAATAATAATAATAATAAAGCTGTGAAGCTTTGGCTCTGGAGCTTAAACAGAGACAATGAAGAGTGTGAGCCAGCTCTAATCAAGAGACAGGTACTAATGAGCGAGGATGAAGGTTAAAACCTGCTTCACATCAAACACGTGAAGCATCTGATGTGTCGTCCAGGCATAACATTATGACCACCAGCCTAATACTGTGTTGGTCCCCCTTTTGCTACCCGTCATGCACTGTGTATTCGGACACCTTTCTCTCAGAACCAGCATTAACTTCAGCAATTTGAGCAACAGTAGCTTGTCTGTTGGACCGGATCACATGGGCCAGCCTTCTCTCCCTATGTGCATCATTGAGCCTTGGCCGTTCATGACCCTGTCTCCGGGTCACCACTGTTCCGTCCTTGGACCACTTTTGATAGATATTGACCACTGTAGACCGGGAACACCCCACAAGAGCTGCATTTTTGGAGATCCAGTGGTCTAGACATTACAGTTTGGCCCTTTGTCAAACTCGCTCAAATCCTTATACTTGTCCATTTTTCCTGCTTCTAACATCAACTTTGAGGACAAAATGTTGACTTGCTGCCTAATATATCCCACCCACTAACAGGTGCCATGATGAGGAGATCATCAGCGCCATTCACTTCACCTCTTAGTGGTCATAATGTTATAGCTGATCGGTGTATAAGCTATAGTCTTCTTCGTACACGACCTCAGAGAAGGCTACGATTGGCCACAGAGTCACAGACACCATGTGGATGGTTGTGGCATCGTCAGGATTCTAACCCCCCAGGCAATTTGTGGGGGAAAAATGACATCCTGTTTCACCCATGATCCTTTTCATAAATTCATGACGGAGATCCGTAATGTCAGTTTCCAGATGAACGAGCGCGTAAGGTATAAACAGAAATGAAAAACCCCGAACCTGCTGCAGCTGATGAGTTGCGTATGAAGTCAGAGGGAAAATATATTCGTTTCATTTTATTTATTTATTTTTTCTTCACAGTTATTTTACTTGAAGGCGAGCGGCGCGGTGGAGCAGCAGGTAGTGTTGATGTCTCGTAGCTGCAGGGTCTGAGGTTCAATCCTGAGCTCCAGGTTTCTGTCTGTGGAGTTTCCACACGTTCTCACCGGGCTGTGGATCGTTTGTTAGAAGCCTGAAGCAGTTTTTTGTACCTTCCTTTTTTTTTTGTTTCTCCGAGCATTAGGCTACGCAGGGGAGAGGGAAAGGACTGCAGTTCAACACCAGACAGTAAAATAAAACTTTTCTGAGAACTATCGCTCTCTCTCTCTCTCTCTCTCTCTCTCTCTCTCCATGTCTCTCTCTCTCTGTTTTTCTTTGTGTCTCTCTCTTTATCTGTCTCTCTCACCCCCTCACTCTATCATTCTCTCTCTCTCTCTCTCTCTCTCTCTCTCTCTCTCCCCACCTCCCTCTCTCTATCATTCTCTCTCTCCCCTCCCTCCTCCCCCCTCCCTCCATCATTCTCTCTCTCTCTCTCTCTCTCTCTCTCTCTCTTTATCTGTATGTCTCTCTCTCTCTCTACCTCCCTCTCTCTATCATTCTCTCTCTCCCCTCCCTCCCTCCCTCCCTCCCTCATTCTCTCTCTCTCTCTCTCTCTCTCTGTCTCTCTCATGGTCAGTGCAGTGTGTAATAGCTGTATAAGTTTGATCCAGGATGAAGGTTTTGGAGGGGAATGAACTCACACACACACACTCTCTCACACACACACACACACACACACACACCATACAATTTTTCAACACACAGGGGGATTGGGTGAGAGGAGATTAGCATGCAGGAAGCCAGACAACCTCAATGAGTGACCCTTGCTTTAGGCTAATTTGCTTCTGCTGCCCTTAGTCCAGTACAGGGGACGGGACTTGTTTTCTCAAGAGCGTTTGATTGGATGCAGAAGTCATGTCTAGAGTTATTTTTTTGTAAAGCAGGTTTAAAAGCTGTAGTTTTGGAGATGCTCTGATCCAGTGGTCTATCCATCACAATTTGGCCCTTCGTCAAACTCGCTCATATCCTTACGCTTGCCCATTTTTCCTGCTTCTAACACATCAACTTTGAGGACAAAATGTTCCCTTGTGGCCTAATATATCCCACCCACTAACAGGTGCCATGATGAGGAGATCATCAGTCACTTCACCTCTCACTGATTGGTGTAAATTCTGGTTTGTGAGATTCTTATTTCATACCTGTGGAGTAGCTACCTAATACCCTGCTTGCAATAGGTTAATTAAATAAAATTATTGATGGGCAGAACCTCGGTGGCATCATACTTCCAGGGGTCAGGGGTCTGCTTCCTGTTTTCTTCTGCCATGTTCTCAGTTTGCTTTGGGGGTTTCCTCAGGGTTCTCCGGTTTCCTCAACCAGTCCAAAGACATTTCTAAGTGTGTGTGTGTGTGTGTGTGTGTGTGTGAGTGAGTGATGGATTGGCACACGTCAAGGGCCTCTGTCTTGTGCCGCAAAGTGTACAAAGGATGGATAGATGGATGGATGGAGAGTGATAAATTCTTCAAGGCGTTCAAATAATGTTAGAATATTGAAACTGTACTACATAGGCCATGTGTTTATTTTACAGAACCTAAATGTGTTTGTCTGGACATTTTAACATGTTAATCTGGTTAGTTACATTACAGCATGATTAACTGGCTATGTGAGCTGTCTCCAGTTTGTTTATGGGGGGTAGGAGAGAGAGAGAGAGAGAGAGAGAGTGCAGTCTTACAGCTGTAATTCAGATTAAATCCAGTGCAAATCTGACCCTGTGTGCCGCTTTCGTCTCGCAGCTCATCCACCGAGACAGTCTGAGAAGCGTCTCGGTTTGTACAGACACACGAGAAAAATGATCTCACAGCGCCGAAACTTCGGTCTTTCTCTCTCGCTCTCTCTCTCTCTCTCTCTCTCTCTCTCTCTCTCTCTCTCTCTCACTTCCCTTTGTCTTTCTCTCTTGCTTGCTTTTTCTCTCTCTCTCTCTTCTCCGTCTGCTGTGACACTGTACTACGATACAGTTAGCTGTGAGGTCATAGTCCTGCAGTTTCTTCTACATTAATACAGTATGCGCACACACATTCTAACACATTCTCTCTCACTTTCTCTCTCTCTCTCTCTCTCTCTCGCTCTCTTTTTTCTCAACCCTCTGTCTCTCTCTCTCTCTCTCTGTCATCTGTCTGCTGTGCTACGATACAGTTAGCTGTGAGGTCATAGTCCTGCATTTTCTTCTACATTAATATACAGTATGGCTGAAGTGCATCCAGAAAAACATGCAGTGAGTTCATGATGCGGTTCAGTTTTTACAGGAAAATTATGTACAACAGCGCGCTGTCTTGAAACTGGGCTACACTTTAACACCCTGAAGTTAATTATATTCCTAATGGCACGTCCTGAAGTGTTTTATTCCTTATACACTGAAGCACTTTTCTTTTTTAAAAGAATGACGCTTAGAAGTTTTGTCTATTTATATTCGCATTTAAGTTCCACAATAAAAAAGTGACTTCCTGTTAACGCTTCTCAGAGTGAATGACATCAAATGAACAAACAAAAAGCAGTTTGTCTGAGACTCAGTAGTCTCCCGTAGCCGTGACCAGTCCTGCGTCTCTTTTATCTGCATCACTCCAGCAACATTGCCACAAATTAACACCCAAAATCTCCTCCATGTCTTTAATAATGATTAGTAAAGTCACTGGATGAAAAAAGAGGATGTTGAGTTTCTCTCACGACCCCAGATGTAAATCATCCGATCCCACGTGGGGTCACGACCTCTAGTTTAAGGAACACTGATGGATAGCCTGGTGGCAAAAAAGTAGTTTCCGCAGTGGTTGTTTTTTTTTTTTTTTTTTTTTTTGAGTGATGATCATATTTCACCCTTTTTCTGTCAGATCTGAGCAAGTGGAAAGAGAAAACACTCCAAGCTCTAAAGCTGCTGTCTTTCAGTTTACTGTGTGAAAAGATTTAAATCCAGCTAGCTCATGGTTACTGGGCATCACACATCACACACACACACACACGTACATTAGTAACATGCACATGCTCACACACTCAAACACACTTCTCACACTGTCTCTCTTTCTCTCTCTCTCTCTTCTAGTCTTTCTCGCTGTCTCTCTTTATGACCCTTCTCTCTCTCTCTCTCTCTCTCTCTCTCTCTCACACACACCCCTCTGTCTCTCTCTCTCTCGCTCTCTCTCTCTCTCTTTCTGACCCTTTTCCCCTTTTCTCTCTGTCTCTTTCTCACCCCTCTCCCTCTCTCCCCCCCTCTCGCTCTCTCTCTTTCTTTCTCACCCCTCTCTCTCTGTCTTTCTCACCCCTCTCTCTCTGTCTTTCTCACCCCCCCCCACACACACACTGTGAAATGGGTATCCCTGTACCCCCCCCCCGTTCCTTTTTCTAATGCATTGCTCATTATCATATGAAGAGTCTATGAGTCATGTGCATTTCAGCCTCCATATATTTATTAAATGAAAGAAATAACACAAAATAATAATAATAATAATAATAGATGCTTTGTATTTTCCCCTCCCTCAGTGAATTGTTTCTTATTGTGTCTCCCACAGTTACAACGAGTATTTCATCACCAAGACGTGCCTCGCGTTTTGTTGTATAACTCTCCAACACGAGCTCCATCCTCTCTGCGTCTCTCCGCGAGCTCTGTAGGCGTGTAGATGTGATTGCATCAACACTGCGGACGTCTGGGAATCGCAGGCACGCACATGCCGAGCAGACAGCTGGGATTAGAAACTCTCGCTCGGCTCTCGTCTTCATATCCTGTCTTCGGCAGGCCCACTTAGCAGCGTCAGTGGGTGTCTTCACATTTGTTTATCGATGCGTCGAGCTTAAGACCAGAGCAGAGCAGCAGTTCCCAAAACGGTGAGGCCCGAATCCGACACCCACACGCTCTCAGGCTCTGTCCACTCATCTGAATGTTTCTCCACTGTCCTGTGATGAAATCGGAAAACGTGGTGGGAAAAACTAGCCGAATAAATCTCGGTCAGTCTGTGTGGGAGGGGCAATAAGACTGTAAAGAAGTGTTTCATCTTTATGGAAATATGAAAGGGTTTTTCCCCGCACAATTATCACTTATATATCACTTATGCACACAATTTTTATTATTTTTTATCCCATGGTGCATTTTAAACCTTTATACTTCAGCGCTGAGGAATTGGTTAAAATATGTTAATTAATTACCCATAACAACTTAATAAACGTGCTAAAATTCTAATACAGTAAGTAATTGATTAGTAATCAGTGATTAGTAACTGAACCTAATAGTAAACCTTAACAATGAATTAATTAACAGTACCAGTACTATAACTGTTGATATTGGGATGTTTTCTCTAAGGTCACAGACATTTCTGGAAGGAGTCTCAGGAGTTTTGTAACAGGAAGTTTTCCACACAGCAGAGGAATTCACGCTTTTTTGACATGACAAGATAAAGAAAGAGTGGTGAGGGAACCAGTGTGCATACAGCTTTAAAGTAATGCACGTTCTCCTATATGCTAATTCATCAGTGTTTTATAGTCAGATGTTGTGAGTGTCAAGACATAAGTCTTTTTGGTGTGTAATTTCAATATAAAACAATAACACAAACACGTACACCTAAAAAGAAACAAGCTCATTTATTTAAATCTCCCGCTTAACCACCATCATGAATGCAAATACACCAACCAGGCATAACATTATGACCACCTGCCTAATATCGTGTTGATCCCCTCTTTTGCTGCCAAAGCAGGCCTGACCCATCATGCACTGTGTTTTCTGACCCATTTCTATCAGAACCAGCATTAACTTTTTCAGCAATCTGAGCAACAGTAGCTCGTCTGTTGGATCGGATCACACGGTCTAGCCTTCGCTCCCCATGTGTATCAGTGAGCCTTGGCCGCCCATGACCCTGTCGCCGGTTCACCACTGTTTCTTCCTTGAACCACTTTTGATATATACTGACCACTGCAGACCAGGAACACCCCACAAGAGCTGCAGTTTTGGAGATGCTCTGATCCGGTCATCTAGCCATCACCCTTCATCAAACTCGCTGAAATCCTTACGCTTGTCCATTTTTCCTGCTTCTAACACATCAACTTTGAGGACAAAATGTTCACTTGCTGCCTAATATATCCCACCCACTAACAGGTGCCATGATGAGGAGATCATCAGTCTTATTCACTTCACCTCTCAGTGGTCATAATGTTATGCCTGATCGGTGTATATCACACGACCGTAAAAGCACATGGCCAAAGAAGTACAACATGTCGGACATTTCCCAAGAAAGCACAAACGCAGTGTGTAAAAGTTTGTTACTCAGTTGTATACAGTTGTTCTGTATAGTTGAGAACATTAAATCAATAAACAAAGCAAGCTAGTGGCTCGATGCACAAGCATATGTTGTTGTGATATGCTAATTAGGACACGTGGAAGTGTCACATGATTTTCTGCGCTCCTCCTGTCTCATTAGCATACATGAGAAAAATACTCGGATGTTTTTGAAAGCTTAGTTTTATTTTAATGTGTCAGGGGTGCAGGGTGCCTCTCAGGGTAAAAGCCAGACCCAAATGCAGGGAAAACAATTACAAACACATAGGGAACAGGTGTGCAGAGGCAGGAAGGAATCCATGGCTAGGGCGAGGCAAAGACACTTGAACATGAAACATAAACCAAAGCACATGACACAATACAAAAACATACACCGCCAGTGAAAGTCCGAGCATAACCCTGACATTATTGTACAATAACAGTTTGGGGGATTTGATGTTTTTCTGTAACAGCACGTCCCGAAGTGCTTTATTTTTTCATGTCTCTCATCTTTCATAATAAATTTCTGAATCACAGTAAGTCCGATCTTTAGTCACGTCTGTCTTTTTATCACTTAAAAACAAACACAATGAAACTAATAATGTTTCTTCCCCCACAATAAGCAAGCAGAGAGCACACACACCTCCACACTCTGACATTATCATCATTATTATTCAGTTATTCATGTGTGAGTGAAAGTAATGCAGGCTGTAGGATTGAGAGTGAAGCTGCTTTTGCACAAGTGTCTTTTTTTTCTTTAAATCCTATTAATCCAGGCATCTAATCCTAAGCAAAGCTCCTGCACACAAGAGGAAAACTGCCATATAAATAAATTCAAAACAAAGCAAGAAACTGCTGCTGTCTACATTTTTTGTTTCCAGCATTAATGTGCATTTTTCAAGAAATATCCAGAACGACAACAGGTTTTTTTTCTCGACACTCTGACCAATCAGAATGAAATCTGAAAGAGTGAAAGAAGACAAGAAATGTAAATCTTGCATTAAAAGAGTGTGTTATAATATGATTGAGTCTGTAATATACACCGATCAGCCCTACCATTCTGAATAGTGAGAGGTGACTGATGATCTCCTCATGGCACCTGTTAGTGGGTGGGATGGACAATGGACAAGTGTAAGGATTTGAGCGAGTTTGACGAAGGGCCAAATTGTGATGGCTAGACCACTGTATCAGAGCATCTCCAAAACTGCAGCTCTTGTGGGGTGTTCCCGGTCTGCAGTGGTCAGTATCTATCAAAAGTGGTCCAAGTGGTGAACCGGCAACAGGGGCTCACTGATTCAGTGAAGGCTGGCCCGTGTGATCCGATCCAACAGACGAGCTACTGTCGCTCAGATTGCTGAAGAAGATGATGCTGCTTATAGCATTCAGGGCCAATACAATATTAGGGAGGTGGTCATAATGTTATGCCAGGTCGGTGTTTGACTATATTGTATACCGATAGTAGGAAATTAGCCAACGTAACTAAATGTAATGAATATTTCAGGTTATTTAATTACTGTTGTAAGCCTCCTGGTGGTCCTGCGGCAGGATCTCTCACTGTCGTTACCACAGCCTGGGTTTGATTCCCGGGCAGGGCGCTAACCCAGCCACTGAAGAGTTAACTCCCAGTGCTGGTCCCAAGCCTGGACAAGCCCAAGCCTGGCATCTGGCATAAACAAAACCTGTGCCAAATCGAAACATACAGACCAAATGATCTGCTGTGGTGACCTCAAACAGGGAGCAGCCGAAAGAACAACAACAACATTTAATTACGGTTGTAATGTGTGAAATCTACAATTGTACAGATAAACAGAACATGATCAGGCTGGACACTTTGTGTTAGCAAGGTCATTGTATAAAATGTTAAAAAGGAATTTGAAGTAGTTTTAAATTCAGTTGTTTTTAATTCAGTAGTAAAAATCAATCTCTGTGTACCTTTTACTTTCATCCATTTCTGCTTCTAAGAGCAGGTTGTGAAAGGTCTAATCTTTATGGAGAAGGAAATAAACACACATTCATCCGTGGTGTGAGGTGTGTGAGGTGTGTAAGAGTGTTGTGCTGTTCCTCCTGTTAAGTAAAGCACTTCCTTTGCTCTGCAGGTAGTAATCCTGTGATCCTGTGATTGTGGCTTGGAACAGTGTTATCATCCAGGTAAGTACTTTTTCAATGTAATTGTATGGAATAGCACCGGGTTTAAAAATGTCTCCACTCGATGCTATTTTCGTCTGTGAAGTAAATCCAAGATCTTGAGTCACACCACACAATACAGTCAAACCTACTACTGTATCCAAATCGATAAATATTCCTTAAAATGAACATGAAGAGCAAAGCGATACAGCCGTTTTGTGGATACGATTTGAGTTTTCATGGTCAGCAGCTCTAGTGTGGTATTGTGTTCATTTACGTTGTATATCTCTGTCGTTTATTTGTCTCTCAGTTACATCCATTTTAATGGGCAGTAATTCGTTTAGAGGAATCTAGCTTCATTGTAATTAATCCTGTTCATCCTGAGATTTATGTCTCAGCAGTGTGTGGGTTTCTGAGCAGGAGCTGAAATAAACTGTGTGGTGTTCAGGTGCATGAATGAACTTCTCGTATTTGAGTACAGAATTAGCAGCTTGTGTAACGGAAGAATAAAAGCTTGAGCAGACAAGAAGACATACAACACAGTGGAATTATTTTTTTTGCATATCCCAGCTGAGGAAGTTGGGGTCAGAGCACAGGGGCAGCTATAATACAGCCCCCTGGAGCAGAGAGGGTTAAGGGCCTTGGTCAGTTGCCCAGCAGTGGCAGCATGGCGGTGCTGGGGCTTGAACCCCGACCTTCTGAATAACAACCGAGAGCCTTGACCACTTGAGCTACCACTGGCCCAACAGCTATCTGGATGCATTTAATGATTGATAGCAAACAAAGCATAATGCTAGGTTCTACAGCATCTCTTACAATTACTCATAAACCATTTATGTTTGAGCATTTGAGCTGACCACAGAGTGGTATCAGTGGGTCATTAAAAACATGCACAGGATGCCATGAATCACATGCATACGAAGGTATTCGTGAGGAGTGACATGAAATTGCAAAGACTTTATTGCAAATAAGGTGGAGAGAGAGAGAGAAAGAGATTGAGAGCGAGAGAAAGCGTGAGAGACAGTGAGAGAGATCGAGAGAGCAAGAGTGTGTGAGAGAGAGAGAGAGAGAGAGAGAAACAGAATAAGGTATGAGAGAGAGAGAGATTTGAGAAAGAGAGAGAGAGAGAGAGAGAGAGAATGAGATGTAAGAAAGAGAGAGAGCAGTTCAGTTCAGCGAGCACTGAGACCCTGAGTCACTACAGTTTACACTCCGAAAAATAGTTTTGTTGCATATCTGGCTTTAAAGATTCAGCCTGTTAAAGAAACCGCTGATGTTCACTTTGTGGTCGCTTGGTCCAATCTGGAATTGACCAGGATTAATGGATTCTCCTGCTCTCCATAAGCAGTGTTTCAGTAGCAGACTTGGTGAAGTTTGACTGCTCTCCACCCTCCATAGGGAGATTACTGATTCCAGAGAAGAGATGTGGATGCTGATTAAAGTCGGGGAGAATCCAGGACGGTTAGCGTTAATAACGCGTTCCACGTTCACATCCTGATTGCAGAGGACGGATCACTATTGTAGAGCACAAGAGTGTCTGATTATGGATGAATAAAAGAACTGATAGACCGATACAAGTTTCTGCTCAATCACCATCCGGGATGTAAATACCATCGTAATGGCGCTGATGACTTCTCCTTTCTGATTAGTCAGAAGGTGCGGATTGAAGTTTTGTGACAGCGGCCCTGACAATAGTTCCAGCCTCAAGACAGAATCGCGGAGTAGCTCCTCACAAATATCAGCTAGTAAAATAACAAATCCTGTCAAAAAACCTGTCTGTATTCTAAAGCCAACTCTTAAAACTTCCTCTTAAAAAGTGATTGTAAAAGAAAAGTATCCTCTCCGTCTGACAGTCACAGATTGTTAGCCAGGAAGATCAGTTTATCCACTTGATCTGGTTTAAAGCTGCCCTTTGGCATTCGACGATATTGCCACCTGCGATAAACACATTTGGAGGAAACTCTGGAAAGCACAAACAGACGGCTGTCCCGAGGACGTACTTGGCATCGTCATCGTGGTGTTGGAACCACTTCACTGTCTGCATTTATTTATTTATTTATTTATTTATTTATTTATTTATTTATTTATTTATTTTATTGAGCGATTCTGCAGGATTCGTCTTTCCACAGATGGAGGAACAGATGTGGCAGCAGTTTAAACACCTGATGATTTCAAGTGCTGCTGATATCCGTTTTTCCCCCCTCTAGACTTGGTAAATGTTTCTTGTATTGTGACTGAAAACTATTTTTTGCCATTTTATCTTTTCTTCACTAAAGGTTGACTGGATCGACCCCCATATCCAGCAGAACATCTGTGGTGGAAGTCTGATATTCTTCCTTAAGGTAGTCAAGAGTTTCAAGTCTTTTCACTTTAGATTATATAGTAGCAGGGGAAGGTCTCTTCAACCCCAAGAAGCTTCACAGTTCTGTCGGGTCTCTGGATGAGGATTTATCCTTTCTCGTGCTAGGGTTTGAACTAGGAATCGGGAAAGAAGCAAAAATTTGCCTCCAGCTTTGAAATGATGCTATCAGGACGAATATTTTCCATCTATCCCAATTCATATTAATTGGCCTATTAAAAGTTGAATAGAGAAAATGTCATTACTTCATGCTTTAAGGGCTAACGCGTCCCTAACACAGTCTTTGATACCCAGAGGTGCAAACATTTTACGGTTTATCCGTAGCAAGGAAGTAAAGTCAGCTAGAAAAAGCAAGAAGATGCCATTATGGCAAGACACTGAAGTTGTGCAGACTGTAAAGAAGGCCTCGAGTCCACTAAGAGTCTTTCACAGATGTACAAAAGACAGCTTCAAAAAGCTCTACCACACAGAGTTCTGAGGCACTACAGCTCCAAAAAAAAAAACCCAGGAAAGTGCTACTGAGAGTGCTGAAAAGCAAAACATCAGCTGCCGTACTTACAAACACGGCTGTTGCCATGTCCTTCAAAAAGACGACAAAGAATGATGAAATCTCTGCTTGAGCAAGACTCTGAACCCTCTCTGCTCCGGGGGGGGAGGGGGGGGGGCTGTGTTATGACCTCTGACCACAAATTCCAACACCTCCTCCTATGGAGAAATGGGAGCTACCTGAAATTAGCGCTTTTCTGCTTTTTCAGGAAAGTTTAGACCAAATATGAGTTTTTCAAGAAAGAGGTAAATGAGAAGGTGGTGCTGTGGGCTATGGATTGGTTAAAACCTAGACTAGGATGTGTTTACATAGCCCAGTTTCTTTTGGAATTTTGGGTCAGAGGTCACGACACAGCCCTCCTGGAGCAGAGGGAGTTAAGGGTCTTGCTCAAGCAGAGATTTCATCATTCTGTGTCGTATCTTTTGGAAGCAGATGCATTTCAGCACTCTCAGTAGCACTTTTCTGATTTTTTATTTTTTTTGGAGCTGTAGTGCCTCAGAGCTCCGTGTGGTAGAACATTTTAAAGCTGTCTTTCGTACATCTGTGGAAGTTGAAAGTCTCTTAGTGGACTCGAGGCCTTCTTTACAGGCTGCACCACTTCGGTGTCTTGCCATAATGACTTCTTCTTGCTTTTTCTGGTTGACTTTACTTCCTTGAGCACTTACTACCTCTTACCCACTGCACCATACACTTTCTGTTGGAAGTTGTAATTAAACAACTATTGAAGTGTGTTCAAGCTCATAAAATCACGTCAATTTTAATTCTTTTTGCTTTGTCTATATCAGTAGAAGTAACTTGTTCAGGGACTATATATGTCTGTGTGTGTATGTGTGTGTGTATATATATATATATATATATATATATATATATATATATATATATATATATATATATATATATATATATATATATATATATATATATATATATATATATATATAGCCTGCTAGCTATGTTTCACATGATGGATAGCTGAAAGCACTGCATGCAAATCCCCCTATTAAATTTCAAGGCCTTCGTCTTCGTTCCCAGTCATATTTTCTTCTCGCAGACCCCAACACATGCTGCGTCTCACTCAGATCCCGTGCAATCACTTTCCCGCTACGTTCTTCAGGCGAGTTATTTGTTTTCAGGCGGCCATCGCATAGCGTGGAGTCATAAATGAAATGGATGGTGATACTCAAACAGTGATACTGTGTATGACTTCAACATAAATTGCTTGCCACAGCAAAAAAAGTTTACTTTCTGAAATTTACCCACAAACTTCCCATAGGTGACGATGTACATGTTGACATTTTATATGTCTGGATGTATGCGTGGTAATTTGTTTAGCTTGCTTGTTAGATTAAGTGCACATTTAAGTGAAGATGAATTCGTGGTAATTGGAAACGTTGCAAAGCTAAATCCTGCACGTGACCCCAATTTGTTTATGCCCCCAAATTTTATCTTTGTCATAGTTTTTGTTGTTGTTGTTTATGGGCTATTTACCAAGCAGGAGCATATGTCTCTTGACATATAGAGACAAAATAGAATAGAGTACAATACAGAGAATACAATATAAAACACAGAATAGAGTACAATACATAGAATAGAATACAGTATAAAACACTGAATAGAGTATAATACATAGAATAGAGTACAATACATAGAATACAATATAAAACACAGAATAGAGTACAATATATTGAATAGAATACAATATAAAACACAGAATAGAGTATAATACCTAAAATAAAGTACTATACACAGAATATAGTAAGTACACTGAATAGAAAACAATATAAAACATATCAGAATACAATACACTGAATAGAAAGCAATATAAAACAGAATAGAGTGCAACACACAGGGTAGAATACAATACAGAGAATAGAATGCAATATAAAACAATGGAAAAGAGCACAACACATACAACAGACTAGAACCATGTACAATACATAGAATAGAGTTTGATGCATAGATTAGAATAGAATGCACAAAATAGAATAGAGTACAATTCACAGAATGAAATTGAATATAATGCATAGTATAGACTGCACAGAATGAAGTATTTTCACAGAATGCACAAAACAGAATAAAGCAGATTAGAACAGAATACATAGAATAGAATATACACATTAGAATAGAATACACAACATAGAATAGAATAGAGATTAATAGAATGTAACAGTAGGATAGAATCGAGGGGAATTGAACAAGGTACAACAAATTGCAATATGCAGAGGAAAATATACAGTGTTTATAGAATGCAATAGAGTAGCATGGACAAGAGAGAATATAATAAAATTACATGCAATACATAGATTAATACACAGCAGAATAAAAAAGAAAGAGGATGGAAAAAATACAATAAATAGAATTGAGTAGACAGGATACGGTAGAGTAGATGCAGTAGAATAGAGTATATGGAATAGAGTAGAATAGAATGGAATACAGTATAGTATGCAGAATAGAGTAGAATGGAATTGAGTAAAGTATAGTATGCAGAATACAGTAGAATGGAATTGATTAGAGTATAGTGTGAAAAATAGAGTAGAATTGAATTGATTACAGTATAGTATGCAGAATAGAGTAGAATGGAATTGATTAGAGTATAGTGTGAAAAATACAGTATAATTGAATTGATTACAGTATAGTATGCAGAATAGAGTAGAATGGAATTGATTAGAGTATAGTGTGAAAAATACAGTATAATTGAATTGATTACAGTATAGTATGCAGAATAGAGTAGAATGGAATTGATTAGAGTATAGTGTGAAAAATACAGTATAATTGAATTGATTACAGTATAGTATGCAGAATAGAGTAGAATGGAATTGATTAGAGTATAGTGTGAAAAATAGAGTAGAATGGAATTGAACAAAGTACAGTATGCAGAATAGAGTAGAATGGAATTGATTACAGTGCAATACACAGAATCGTGTAGAATAGAATAGAATACATTGCAATACACGAGAATAGAGCAGAATAGAATAGAATACAGTACATTATGCATAATAGAATTGAAATGATTACAGTATAGTGTGCAGAATAGAGTAGAATGGAATCGAA